>NW_027468609.1:24788785-24868785 GCF_046254945.1 Alosa pseudoharengus
ACATCGTAATACTACATAACATTCCTCAATCCGATTTGTTTTTAATATTGATCCTTACACTTTCGGGACATTGCATTACGGAAAATTAAAAGACCTAGAAAAAACTGGACAACCTCAGTTTCAAAGTACAGTTCACTGTAGCATTGCCTTAACTTGTCAAAAGAGCAGAGGCTCTACTCACCAGTGTATGCAGGGAAGTAGTCAGCCAGGTGTGACTTTAAAATTTTCTCCTGTAAAATGTCTTTTTTGTTGAGGAAGAGGATGATGGAAGAGTCTGTGAACCAGTTGGAGGAGATGATGGTCTTGAATAGTGCTTTGCTCTCCACCATGCGGTTCTTGTAAAAAAAAAAAGGAACATGTTATCAAATGTTATGACATGATATTAGTCAGATCTAACATCATGTTGACATACAGGCATAAAGACCACATTATGAATGAACTGTATACATTTTGTGTAAGTGTATTATGTAATATTACACTGCAACAAATCACAGTTCACACAACTATTCAAATTCTAAAGAACATATATTGTAATACACGTATGCAGTTACATTTGTTATGTGTGTTTGTGTGTGTGTGTGTGTGTATGTGTGCCTCACCTCTTGCTCACTCTCGTATAACACCTGGTCATATTCACTCAGTGCCACCAGGAAGATGAGGGAGGTCACATTCTCAAAGCAGTGGATCCACTTCCTCCTCTCTGACCTCTGACCCCCCACATCCACCATCCTATCAGAGATGACCAATCAGACTATGCCTCTCAGATTCCACACCACATCACTGGACACTTTTATCCAAAGCGACTTACAGTGCAGATCAACATCCTCATCGGATATTTGATCTACGGGTCTTAAATCTTTCATTTTATTATGCCAACTAAGTTACAGGAGTGACTTCAGTCAACAGATTTCCCTGGATAGATTCGGCATACTAAAGTTGCTCACCTGAAGATGACCTGTTGGAGATCAAAAGGGTACTCGATAATGCCCGTGGTTGGCACCCTGACCCTAAGAATGTCCTGTTCCGTGGGCAAGTAAGCAACGGCAGATATCCTATCCAGGTCACTCAGGTAACTAAAACACACACACACACACACACACACACACACACACACACACACACACACACACATACACACACACAGAAAATATGCGTGGAAAGAAGGAAGTTACAAGGTGCAAAGAAAAGAAAACACTCCTTTGCCATAGTCTGAGTGTGAGAGACATGAGAAGTGAAAGCTTACTATTTGGCCGAGTCTGAGAGCTGGAACTCCCTTCGTCGCTCGTAGCACTGCTGCAGTCCCTGATCTGCCCACACCCGCTTGATGGCGGCAGCCATCTGAGGCTCCAGACTGGTCACTGACTCAGCCTGAACACCACTGAGCATCTGAGCATATTGCTGCAAAGAAACACCTTTCTTGAGTTCTATCACTAGTGGTGTGAAGTGATTACCTTATGTAAAGACACATTGCATAGTAGTCTGCTTGCAGATCATTTGTACTGTGGTACTACACACACACTTTAAGCACAGTACCTTGACATTTCAAAATAATGGATGTAAGTAATGGATGTGTGGTGGAAGCTACAAGAAAACCTACTATATTGTTGTCATCCACAAATGAGATTTTGAGGGTCTCCATGGCCTGGATCAGACCCTTGATATTCTGGAAGATGTTCTGGTAGATCAGCATGGTAAAGCCTCTTCGGTCATCGTTGGAGTAGCCAGCTCCATGAATGATCCTCATTTGTTTGATGAAAGTACTCTTTCCACTTTCTCCTGTTCCTAGAGAAAAAGTATAAATAAAAAATTAAATTGGTGCAAAAAGTAGAAAGAGGAAAGCGTGTGTGTGTGTGTGTGTGTGTGTGTGTGTGTGTGTGTGTGTGTGTGTGTGTGTGTGTGTGTGTGTGTGTGTATGTGTGTGTGTGTGTTCACATTGAACATGTATACTGTGTGTTATGTGACAAAGGTAAACACTGTCGTTCCTAAATATCCTGCCTTTGAAGAAATAAAACAACTTATAGCAGCCAGAATTAAATAAATATTCCTCACTCTGACCTACAGGACAACTACTGGATCTGGATTATATGATCAAATTAGACCAGTTTTACGGAATGCTTCAGTTATGTGCTTAGTGTAGCCTCTCTGCGAGAGATCATAATCAAGACTCTTTTTGTCTGTGGTTCCTCGTTGGTGGAATGACTTACATATCACTGTGAACCCAAACAGACAAACTAACAAAACATATTTGAGGAAACGGATTACCTTACAATGTTTCATTCATTTACTCAATCAATTTAAGCTATAATATTTGAGTAACAGTAACTCAAGTATTTATATTTAAGGTGACTTAATGATATCAAGTGAATAGCAACTTATTTAGCTTTTTAACGTATACTATAGCATGCTCATAATGGAAATACTGATTTGGAAGAATATGTGTAAGTATCTTTTGTAAACTAGGGAACGGTGATGACTTTCAAGGAGGATGTATGCCTTTGCAAGCCACTATGTACAGGCTTACTGGTAGACCGTAATACGAAGAGGATGAGGGTTAGAACGCCCCCTGGTGTCTCACAGTCGCATCGCTCACTGTGCCTCCACATTCTTTCGCTACGTGCCAAGCCAGGCCGTTAAAGAGGCTTTTCACCAAGACTAATAATCATGAATATTTCACGACAGTGATTTCTCTTTGAAGTCAACATCGTAATAAAACAGACCGAGACTGTTATAACCACCTGTGCTGTGGTTATATGTTATGTTATGCACTAGCATAGGCCTACCTGCCAACAATAATGAGTCAAGGGCCTTCCATTGATGACAGATCTGCGGAGGACAGCTAATGCGCGAACTCCCACACTGTATCTCAGTTTACCAGCACAACTATGCTAAAAATGCCGTCTCAACCAGGCTAAAGACAATCATTAGACGCGGGAAATATGGCCCCTATTCCTACACTAAGGGTTTTGTCTCAGGAACCTGTTGCCTACATGCTCAACAGGTTTGGCAAAATGAGGATAGTATAATCAGAGATAGTGACCACTTGATCGGTTTGACTGTATGTCAAAGAATGAGGAAAGCTTCATCAGGTCAACTTGTCTTGACTCAGATCTTCTTTCTCTCTCTCTCTGAGCTTATGAACTAACATAAATAATTGTGGACTGCAATAATTATTCTGAAATCATTCAAAAGAGGATTAGTTGCTTTCTTCACAATAACAATTAAAAAGGCTTAGGCTATTTCAGTAGGCCTAAAACGTCGGGTCCCATAGGTTTATACCCAGTTGTGTTCACTGAATGCAAATACAACAGGAAATAACGTGAAGCATAAAAATAAGAGTTATATGAAATATCAAGCCCTGTGCATCTGAGGACACCTCCCTGATGATACTCTGACAGGATAAACAGTCTTTTGTGGTTTTCATAACAGCATAATTGCTTTGCATACATTTGTATGTGTCCTCTGTGAATGGGTTAGGACTCAACAAACTGTAAGAGATCCTATTTGAAAGAAGGCTAGTGTAGGCTATTCCGACACTCATATAGGCCTACCTAAGAGATAAAGTTTCAACCTGTTAATGGAAGTGAAATCCTTGCCGGTATGTGTAGTGTAGGCTACACATACCGGCATAAACACTCAAACTATAAACACTCAAACTCATACTATAAACACTCAAAATGACCTAACCAAACTCAGAGGTTTGATGACGTTAAAATAAGCATTGATTAGCCTATGAAAGAATGTTAAACTACCATCAGCATGCAAGCACACACACACACACACACACACACACACACATACACACAATAGGCTACTTACCAAGAAGCAGAAGTTTTAACTCCCTTGTCGCGTCTCTTTTGTCACGGTTAAGTTGTCTCTCAATCGCTTTGTGAATTCTGACGCGTTCTCTGTCTTCGTCCGACAGACAACAACCAAACATTTTGAGCAAATTTCACCTGTTATCTCATATAAGCACAATGTCAAAGTTGTCAAAAGTAATTTAAACAGTAGGTAAAAAATTAAAAAGTAAAAGGATATGGTATAAAAGCGGACATAAAAGCTTGCGAAGAGTCATCAACCTAGTTATATTAAAGTATAGGCTATGAAGTTTAATTTCACGAGATGCCGAGAATTCCACAGGTCGATGTTTCCCGAGCGAGAGCTGCGCTGCGCTCAGGGAAAATACCCCATTCTTCCGCTTCCTACGTGGAATGATTCGGAATTTCTGGGCGGGTTGCTTTTCAGGTGTTGAGGTAGCCTATGAAGCGTGAGGTGTTCATAGCCTAGGCTACGTGAGCTTTTACACCACACTACAATTTAAAACCATCAAGTTTGCTAGGGGAAACCCAATAAACATTTAAGAGTATAATTTATTTGGAAAGAAATTACAATAAGCTACAGATAGCCTAAAGATGGAGATAGGGTTTGGACAGTAGCCTGAGTCATCCTCAATTCTCGGGCTGGCTTCCAGGCTATAATGACAATGCAATTTGAAGCTATAGCCTATCCAAAAAAATCACTTGTTTTAGACTTGTTTGAACCCACTGCAGAGCGTTCTGTGCCATTGGACGTATTGAGAGTAGTCTCCTGCAGCGGTGGCCAGGAGATATCCAGATGTGCCAATTGCCTGCGGACAAAATACAGGTTCATTGCTCAGCGCATTCTGGCCTATTGGTGTGTGTGAGTGTGTGCGTATTTGTGAAGAGGTTGTGCGTATTTGTGAAGTTGCAGCTCATTTTGACACCACACAATATGGGTGTGACTGTTGACCACCAAATACAACTGTACAGGGGCAGGAATGTTGTCCATTCAGATATTAAAACGGTTAATCCAATGTTTCGGAAATTTAAAGTGGTATTTCCAATGAGGTCATTCCATCTTCATTTATTTGAGATTCAGTAATCTGGTCTGTAAACCTTAAAGTACTGCAAAGTAACTGACATTCCAAACTTGACAGACACTTAAACAAAGGCCAATGTTTCAGCAAGATGAACCATTGCACACTGTTGCTTCTTGGATTACCCCCACAGAAGCAGAACAGAGACAAACTGAGTTGGGAATGTAAGGTGGAAATTTGAGTATCTTGCCTTGCTGCATACATGCACAATGCACTACTTTGTGAAACCGTACAAGGAAGTGTGAAGAGAAAGCTAGACTGTGGCAGTAAGCCTCCACACTTCAGGTCAGGCTTCCCCTATTCAATAATGCAACATAAAAAAAAACTCTTTAAGTGAGTAAACTAGTACCATGGGATTGACAGGACAGTTTTAACATCTGGTCTTCATAAAAACAAGCTTACTTTCTCTTCCAGTGCACCCCCACCCTTCACCCCACGTGATTCAATAACACATGAACATTTACCAATACAAAAATTCAAAGGACACATATTGTCTCCAAAAGAATATCAGAAAGCAAGTTTTGGCTGAGGTATTGAAGAGTGAGACTGTTGGGAAGACTAAAGGAACATTTCCATCCCTATTTCTGTAATCGGTCAAATAGGATTGTAATGCATGTAGGCTACCACAAACACTTTTGATTGTTAATTTCCCAACAACTTGTTTCTTTCTTTTAAGGAAAAAGTAACTTTTTTAAATGTGAGAAATCAAACTGAACATGATCCCACCACCTCAGCTCAACAAGATGGGGTGTGACCAAACCCACAGCTTGGTTGGGGTTGCCCATTTTAATTGGCTAAAAGGTAGGGGCCGAAGTGTTCTAGCTGTACCTGACAAGCATCGGGTGCGGTGGATGGATCGTGTCTTCCATCATGTTTTTCTCCTCAGGGACGTGGATGGGTCTAGACCAGTGGTTCTCAAACGTTTTCTGTCATTCCCCACTTTGGAGGTGGGGAATTTTCAAGCCCCACCTGATTTCGTATTTTGGTTCCACATTACATTTCCCATCTCGGTCCGCTGGATCAAGATGTTATTTTAATTCATGTGTTGGTCTGTTTATGACATTTATGTTTGGGTGTGGCTGTTTTGTTTTGAATTTATGTTTCAAAAAAGAAAGGCATTATTAAAAATAGACACAAAAAACAAATTCCCTCCTGTTTCTCATGCCCCACCTGTCATGTCCCTATTCCCCACTAGTGGGGCCCGCCCCACACTTTGAGAACCACTGGTCTAGACGAAGTTATAGACCTACTCTGAAGTTGAGTTGTAGGATGCAGGATGCTGTTTTTGATGATCAAGTCAAGTCAAGTTTATTTATATAGCGCATTTCATACACAGGAGCAGGGTTGGGTCAGAATACTTTGAAATGTAATCCATTATGACTACAGATTACATGGCAATTTTTGTAATCAGTAACATAATCAATAGGATTACCCAAAACATGTAACATAATCTGATTACATTAGGATTACTTTTTACACAACTTGCACACGACATACACATTCTTATTTTCCACGGTCTTTAATTCAGATGCGTTTAGTACTTGGCGATATTGTCAAGCACTGAACGCATTTCTCCCGACTGGAACGGGTCTTTCGGTCAACGGCTCCTCCATCTTGGGTTTTGATTTTATCTTTTTTCTTGTCAAGAAACTACACAGGCCCAAATATAAGGAATGCCAAAGTTTTCAACCTCCCAGCAAATCATCACTGTTGATGGTAAGGCAAGGCAAGGCAAGGCAAGGCAGTTTTATTTCTAAAGCGTAGTTCATACACAGGGCAGCTCAATGTGCTTTACAGTATGAAATTAAAAGATTTGGTAACACTTTACTTGACAGTATCGACATAAGAGTGACATGACACTGTCACAAAAACCGAATGTCACTTAATAACAGAATCTTTTTGTCATAAACGTCTTGTTTATGACACGTTTATGACAGTGTCATGTCACTCTTATGTCGACACTATCAAGTAAAGTGTAACCAAAGATTTTTACAAAATAAGTTAAAAGTAAGAATGGAATAAAACAGCTTTAAAACAATAAAATAGAGTTACAATACAATTAAAAAATGTAAAACAACAAAATGAAAGAATGGTAAAAGAAAGAGTGTAATTAAAGGAGAATTCCGGTGTGATTTTGACCTAAAGTGTTTTGAAACATGATACCGAGTGTGAACGTATGTCTCATAGCCCATCTCGGCTTGTCCCCTGCACTCCGAAATCTGGCGCTAGTTAGCCGATGCTACCAACAAGGCGGTCAATGGTTGTGCCTCGGCATCGGCATAGCCATGCAAATAAATCACTGTTTTACACCATTTACGAGGCTCAATGTATCTCCACACTTCATTGGCAGACTTCCAAGGGCCCTGACATTTAAAACGAGACATTGAGAACTTTGAAAAAGCACTGGTAGTTTACTTACAAGACGATATATACAGACAGTATCTTCTCGAAGTTTAGCGTTTGCAGCCATCTTGAATTTAGTCACGATAAGTCGAGCGACGAGTAAGAATGAACAGGTATGATAAGGGATCAGATTCCAAAAATAATTCCGTGGAAATGCATGGATTCCAGTTGCTGCTACTGGAAGAAACTGTAATCCATGCATTTCCACAGAATTCTTTTTGGAATCTGATCCCTTATCATACCTGTTCATTCTTACTCGTCGCTCGACTTATCGTGACTAAATTCAAGATGGCTGCAAACGCTAAACTTCGAGAAGATACTGTCTGTATAAATCGTCTTGTAAGTAAACTACCAGTGCTTTTTCAAAGTTCTCAATGTCTCGTTTTAAATCTCAGGGCCCTTGGAAGTCTACCAATGAAGTGTGGAGATACATTGAGCCTCGTAAATGGTGTAAAACAGTGATTTATTTGCATGGCTATGCCGATGCCGAGGCACAACCATTGACCGCCTTGTTGGTAGCATCGGCTAACTAGCGCCAGATTTCGGAGTGCAGGGGACAAGCCGAGATGGGCTATGAGACATACGTTCACACTCGGTATCATGTTTCAAAACACTTTAGGTCAAAATCACACCGGAATTCTCCTTTAAATTCAGGTTTAAAGCAATATAACTAGAATTAAAACTGATAAAACATCATTGAAAATATGTTAATACTAAGAAACAATAAAAACTAAAACAAACAATTTAAAATTAACTAAAAGTGGTAAAAAGGCAAAGAATTATGTTAAAAGTAGGGCTGTTAACGTGTTAATTTCGATTAATTAATTACAGAAATAATAACACATTAAAAACTTTAATGCTGATTAATCGCATTTCATAGTGACATTTGACCCAGTGCAGTCTGGCTATTGTGACTGGAGGTAGACGAGAAAGCACTGTTGAATGAAACATCTTGCCTACGTTTTAAAAAAACGCTCAGACCAATAGACGGGTTTCCCGTTTACCAGCAAAACTAGATGCGCGTGCAGAACTGTGCACATATACATGTTGCGTTATATACATTTCAACAATACGTTTATACAAATGTTTTCATAAATACAATACAGTAAAGAACCCATGTCATACATTCTCCCTTACACAAGTCACAAGCACACAAACACACTTGCGCAGACACACACACAAACACACTCACACAGAAAGAGACGCATGTTACCCTGTCCATAAATCGGTGGGCACTCTTTTGGTGTTGGCTATAGCAGGTTGAACGTCAGATTGTTCCATCGTAGGCTTGGCATGTATTGGACAGCTCTGAAGGCAAAGCGAATGTTTTCCGTGTCAGTGGCACACGTGAAATGGGAGTAGAGGGACTTCTGACGGTCTGGGTCCTGCTGCTCATACATCTTCAAAATGAACTTCTGAGCGCTGTCAGCATCATGCTTGGGACCTGTACAATTACATGGCGGGAGTATATCAGTGCATAGTGTCCAAGATTGAAGAATACCTGCACATGTTATTAATAATGTAAAATCAATATCCTATTTGGGTATGGCCTGTAGTTGAGATCACAAACATTTTCATAGTCTCCCTTTCTCTTTACAATGAAGCAATAGCATCTATTTATAGATATGAAACTTAACATAATAGGAGCAGTGATATGCCTTCATACTTTATCATGCTTAAAGGCATCCAATGCAGTTTCAGGATTCTATGGCTCCCTCTAGACTAGAGTATTTATATTTTACCTTGGCATTGCAAATACTTCCCACGGCTTGAGCCCTTTCCCTTGGACACATACACATAAAGGACTAGTAACAAGCAAAGACAATCTCCAAAAGTCCATATTATCTACTGACAAGATAATGTTTCACGATTCTCGTGTGATGTCAAGGAGGTGCCGACAGCCAAATTGCAAGGCTGGTTTGCCACCAGCGGGGCCTGTCTGCTATGCTATGTGCATGCTTCTTCCTGTTACATGTTAATTTCATGAAAGTAGCTTCAAAGCTGTTACATTAATGTAAAAAAATTGCATAGGATGCCTTTTACAATTGTACAACAAAACATTATGTGACATTGTAAAATTACACTGTATCTCTTAATCCCTATTCCCTACACTTTCAGGGAATTACATTATGGAAAATTAAAATACCTGAAACAAACTAGAGAAAACTTCACTTTTAAAGTAATATTGCCATAACTTGTCAAAAGGCTCTACTCACCAGTATATGCAGGGAAGTAGTCAGCCAAGTTTGACTTTAAAATTGTCTCCTTTAAAATGTCTATTTTGTTGAGAAAAAGGACAATGTAAGATTCTGTGAACCAGTTGGAGGAAATGATGGTCTTGAATAGTGCTTTGGTCTCCACCATGTGATTCTTGCAAAAAGGAGGAATATCAATGTTATGACATGATGGTAGTCAATTCTAAGATCATGTTGACAAAATGCATAAAGACCACATGATGAACAGTATACATTTTGTGTAAGTGTATTATGTAATATTACTCTGCAAAGACTATTTTGACATAAATTCAAATTCTATACCACATTACAATGAATGTATGTAGTGTGTGTGTGTGTGTGTGTGTGTGTGTGTGTGTGTATGTGTGTGTGTGTGTGTGTGTGTGTGTGTGTGTGTGTGTGTGTGTGTGTGCGTGTGTGTGCCTCATCTCTTGGTCACTTTCGTATAACACCTGGTCATATTCACTCAGTGCCACAAGGAAGAAGAGGGAGGTCACATTCTCAAAACAGTGGATCCACTTCCTCCTTTCTGACCTCTGACCACCAACATCCAACATCCTGTCATAGATGACTAATCAGATGCTTCCTCTCAGACTCCGCACAACATCACAACAACAATTTTATCCCAAGCAACTTACAGTACAGATCAACATCCCCATCAGAATGATCTACTGTATGGGTCTCAAATCTTTTCCCATGAAGTTGGTAGCTACTTACTACGCCAAATAAGTTGCAGGAGTGACTTCAGACTCATACAACTCTAATATACATTTCCCTGGATAGATTTAGACTACATACTAGAGTTCCTCACCTGAAGCTGCTCCCATAGATATCAACAGGGTACTCAATAATGCCAGTGGTTAGCACCCTTACCCTAAGAATGTCCTGTAGCATGGGAAAGTAATTAATAGCAGATATCCTGTCCATGGCACTCAGGTAACTAACAGACACATTCACACACACACACACACACACACACACACACACACACACACACACACACACACACACACACACACACACACACACACAGAGAGAGAGAGAGAGAGAGAGAAACAGAGAGAAAGATGGGAAGTTACAAGGTTCAAAGAAAAAAACACTCTCCAACTTGTAGTCTGAGTGTGCCTTTTTGCATTTCACCAAAGACAGAAATAAGAAATGAGCACAGAGAGCTCACTATTCGGTTCGAGTCTGAGAGCTGGAATTCCCTACGGTGGGCGTAGCACTCCTGCAGTCCGTCATCTGCCCACACCCGCTTTATGGTATCTGCATACTGAGGCTCCAGACTGGTCACCAACTCAGCCTGAACACCACTGAGCATCTGAGCAAATTGCTGCAAAGAAACACATCTCTTGAATTCCATGACTAATGGTGTGAAGTGATCAAGAATTGAAGACACACTGTATGATAAATAAATAACTAAATGTACACTCTGGGATGTTACTATAATTATTAGATAGATAGATATATCTATGTATTAATAGTACAATAAATTAGTAAATAGTAAAACAATAAACAATAGACTGTAACACTTTACTTGACAGTATCGACATAACAGTGACATAACAGTGTCATGTGTTCATGACAGTGTCATGTCACTGTTATGTCGATATTAAACCCTAACCCTAATCCTAACCTCTATCCCTAATCCTAACCCTAACCCTAACTCTAACCCTAAACCTAATCCTAACCCTAACTTGTTATGACAAACACCGAATGACACTTAATGACAGAAGCGTTATGTCATAAACGTTTATGACTTGTTTATGTCACGTTCATGACAGTGTCATGTCACTCTTATGTCGATACTGTCAAGTAAAGTGTAACCCAATAGAAGTGAAAGCAACTTTGGACCAAAGCAGTTCCTAGTAATGGGTTGCAAAACATGCATGGTAGAAGCCACTGGGAAACCAACCATGTTGTGGTCATCTGCAAATGAGATTTTAAGGGTCTCCATGGCCTGAATCAGGACCTTAATGTTCCGGAAGATGTTCTGGTAAATCAGCTTGGTGAAGCTTCTCTTCTCATCGTCAGAGTAGCCACCGCCATAGAGAATCTTCATCTGTTTTATGAAAGTACTCTTCCCACTTTCTTGTGTTCCTACAGAAAAAAAAATCAGAAAGAGACATAGAAAGGGAAAATACTTGCGCCCTCCACATTTATTGGCATTCCTGGTTAAAAAAAAATGATGAGGTTGGATGATTGATTGAATATTATGTATTTTCCTAGGGTTTGTTGTTGATTGTTGTTTGGTGATATGTTTCTTATGAACAGGGCAATCATAGAGATACAGGCGGGCCAGGCAAGGCTAAACAAAAACCGGCTAAAGACAGCAAATGTACTACCTTCCACACTGGTGCAACTACGCTAAAGATGATAATGGCCCATATTCTTCATTAAGTTTTATCCCCCTCTGCAACCTGTAGTCTATGTGCTGTACTATCAGATGCAGTGATCCCTGAATGAGTCTGACTGTGTGTCAAAGAATCAGGTTAACCACACTGAGGATTATGATGATGAGAAAATCAGATATACTCAGAGCTGGACTGGGACAAAACAAAATCAGCCTGGCATTTTTGGCCCACCACCTCCATATGTGGTTTGAATCAGATTTGGAAAAATCGGATCTCATGTGGGTTTTCACTGTCCTCATTACCAAAAAACCAAGCTAGATACAATCTGGATATGCTACAAATCCGATTTGGAGTGGTAATGTGAACAAGGCACTGCAAGCAGACACATACAGTGGCCGTATAGTGCATAATCTCCATATTCAAGTATACAAGTAATTGTCAAAGAGCTCTGCTAGAATTCAAAGTTTCATTTCAAATTATTCATAAATCAAAACTATACAATGATATAAACACCAAACAATTACTGTATGTGTAAAGAGCTGAGGTACCCTCTGGGATAATGTAAACATAACACTAAACATAACACTTTGTTACCTGTTTCTTGAAATTAGATTATTAAATAAACAATTATTGTTAAACTAGCCATAATATACTCACCAAGGAACAACACTTTTATCTACCTTTGAGAGACTCTTGTCGAGCTCCAGTTGGCTCTCAATCTCTTTGTGAATTCTGAGGCTTTCTCTGCTCTCATTGTCGCATAATACACAACACTCATCCATTTTGAGCATATTTCCCTAGTGTTTGTTCACGATTCTAAAGTTTAAAGTAAACTTTTAATGGCAAAAGGAAAAGCTAGAAACAAAATTGACCTCAAAGTTAGCAAAGACTCACCAACTAGTAACATGGAAGTACAGGGCTCTCAAGTTTTGAAGTTTGCAAGGAGTGAGACTTTGTTTCTCAGGGGGGACTGTGCCAATGCCACGCCCCTTCCCCCCTGATCGAAGTACATGATAGCCCTACGTCTGCTTGAACTACTCGTGGCGCCACGCCCCCTCCCCCCCCGATCAACAGAGACCCACCCTCCCCATGTCCCATAGACCCAGCTTCATGAGAGAGCACAAATTCCATTATTTCAAACACACTGTTTTATTTATTCTAGAACCCTATAGTAAATAATAATAAATAATAATAACATAAATTATAATAATAATTTCACCCAAATGGGCCCTTTGGACAGCAGTGGCTCATTCTGCTCTATAAACAAACAGAAAACAACCAAATGAGAAAAAGCACGTTTAGCCCCAAAATGGTCTCTTGAACAGTGGTGGTTCTGTCCGTGTGTGTGTGTGTGTTTATGAGTGATATTGTGAGTTGTAAGTGTTTGTGGCAGATTTTGATGCCTTGATGACTGATACTGGGGGCTCCCATTTAAAGCACTGTGGTTCAATGTCAGGCATTTTCACAGTCATGAGGCCATCTTTAAAAATATTCTTGTTTGCAGTAACAGCCAAAAAAATAAAAAAAAATGGGTCGGTATTTAGGTCAATATATTTAGATTCAAAGTAAAAAAAAAGTACAATTTTGGTCATGGTGATTACGTAGGTATGAATTTAAACAAATGTGCATATTGTGACATAAATGACTGGGTCCTCAACCCGTGCCTTCAGGCGCATCACTGCAAACCTCAATCTGATGCAGGTTATGTAGACAGCCTTTCTCAAACTTCTTTGACCTGAGGCCCAGTCATGGCAGACTTTGGGGTCATAGGGCTCATCTACACGTACCCAACCCCACTCCCTCCAAATCAAATTGTCATTATCATTATCACAATCATTATTATGCCTATATTGTTATACATGCACTTTCACTTAAATGTTTTGTGACATGCACATCTTCTTTACTAATGTAAGATATAATTAGTTTCATTGCTTTTGCATGGTTGCATGATGCTTGCATAAGAAAAGAAATACTTCTCAAAACAGCAAGAATGATATGGGTGCTATTGTTTTGGGATGTTTCCCTCATGCAAGCATCATACATTGGTAGGAAATGGAGAAAAAAGACTGTTTTTTAATGAAGTTTAATTTGAATGCCTGAATGTAAGGATTCAGAAAAACACAATACCATCTTTTTTGGCGAGCAGATAGGCGCAAATCACTGATCTGTTGATCTTTAACAGATAGAAAGAAGGCTAGCTTTTGGCCACGTTATATTCAAATTTGACTATACAATACTCAGTGCTATACAGTGTATTATACAGTATCTGCTCTGTTTCTATGGAAGTTCCAAAAATCAACGTTGTTCTAGTAAGTGTCGTTAAACAATTAAATAGCATTCAACAGGTTGAAGCAGAGCTTTGCTTTGATACCAACGTTATTGATTAGTTTCAGTTTCTCTCGCGCAGACGCCTGCATTGAATGAACGCTCATACCACCACTTTATTGTATGGCTCCATGTTTAATGACATCGATAGCAGAAACGTTTGTTTTCTTTTTTTGTCGGTCCGCGGTATCTTGATCAACTGCGCAGCAAATTATCTGTGGCTTGAATTCAGTGCATGGGGGCCGCAGACAGTTTGTCCTTCCATCACCCCCAGATGGAACCTTCTTGTTGCAGGGAAACAAGCACAGGGCTCCCACTGAGTATATTCGTAATGAACGTTTCGTTCCCATGTTTTGTTACCACATTTTGTTAAGCATGTTCACACATGTAGCTTCAAGTTGTTAAATTTTCATAGTTCATATTGTTCAATTTTCACTTCTTCAAGTTCATGTTTTTCACATTTTTAAGAGTTCGTTACCTTCACTGTTCATACATAACTGGAGCTAGTTCTTTTCAAGTAATGCATGCACAACACGGAACATGGAACCCCCGAACCCCCCCACGGGTCCGTGGAAAAAAAAGGGAATCAAACCGGTCCATGGTACATAAAAGGTTGGCGACCCCTGCTATAGAAAACTTGTGGGGTGACATAAAAAATGCTGTTTCTGAGGCAAAACCCAGAAATGCAGAGGGATTGTGGAATGTAGCCTAATTCAATCGTCCTGGGCTGAAATACCTGTTCACAGGTGCCAGTAGTTGGTCGACTCCATGCAACAAAGATGTGAAGCAATTCTCAGAAATAATGGTAATGCAACTAGATATTAGTGCAGTGATTCAAAGTAAAGCAAAATCTTGAGACATTTTTCAGTTTATACAGTAGCCTAAATGTTTGAGTTTGTAAAGAAAAATGCAAAAACTGCTATTTTTTTGAACAGCCTAACATTACTTTTTCTTCACTTTTTGTAAAGGTATAACACAAACTTGATCAATTGTGGTCATGTTTTGATTTGAAATTGAATGTGCAGTGTTCCCAATGCTTTGATATTATGGAATTAACAGCTATTCTAAAGATTTTGAGCTTTATTCAATATTTAAAAACACACTGCTATTATTCTGCACATAACTGTATGCATATTATGAAAATATTGGGTAACACTTGACAGTATATCGACATTAGAGTGACATGACACTGTCATGACACATGAACCCTAATCCTAATCCTAACCTCTAACCCTAATCCTAACCCTAATCCTAACTCTAACCCTAAACCTAACCCTAATCCTAACCCAAACTTGTTATGACAAAAACCGAATGACACTTAAAGCAACACCAAAGAACATTCCCTCTGTTGCACACACGCTATTTGTTTATCCAGCACCGGCTTTGCAAATAACAATGTCCACAGACAAGGTAGAATATTTTGCATGACTTATAAAAGTACGATGTATTGCGACATCAGATGCAAATCAAATTTGTAGTTTCTTATGTCTCATCCGCTACCCGATCTGGCAAACTTACATACAGGGATGGATTACTGCATGGGCCTACCGGGCCCAGGCCCAGGGGCCCAAGGGGTCAGGGGGCCCTGAAGCCCAAGCCTTTGCATGGATTCATTGCCTCAATATCAACAAATCAGGATGTAGGCTATGAATCTTATTGAATTTAGTATTGGCCTTCCCCAAAATTCACCAGAATACAGGAAATCACATCAAACAAATTAAAAAATTTCTGGGGGAGGACCCCCAAACCCCCCCTCCCACATATACGACAATAAGTGGGGGGCCCTTAATACATCTGGGCCCAGGGGCCCAAAAGTTCATAATCCGCCCATGCTTACATAGTGCGGTTATAGCCGATAGAGGGCCGCGAAGTGAATGCAGAATTGCCATTCACCCTGTTACGAGTTGCTGAACCACTGAAACGATTTTGGAAACATTATTTTAAGGTATAAAAAACTCTTTGGTGTTGCTTTAATGACAGAAGCGTTATGTCATGTAAACGTTTATGGCTTGTTTATGACACATTCATGACAGTGTCATGTCACTCTTAAGTCTATACTGTCAAGTAAAGTGTAACCAAATATTCAAATCACTTCTGGCATATTTTGTCCCAACAGGATGGACATGTTGGGCAAAGCAAGCATACTGATACAAAGAACATTTGTCAGTAAGAAGGTCAACTAACTTCAGCAGGTGAATTTTCCACTACTGAAGAGAGAAAAGAAACTTTCTGATATTATTGAGAGGATGGCCTTTTGGGGCAAATTTCCCAATATGACAGGGTGGACTGTAAACACCTCACAAAAACACCTCCTTTAGTAAATAAAAGCAAATATCTTATCACCAAATTATCAATGTGCTCAAGTGGAGTAATATCTTGTTTAGCATAATTTTAGGATTTGACTATATTTTACTCACTTTGAATGTTAATGCATAGTGCTGGGGACATGGCAAAATAGCATGCACTCTTATATAAAACTGCAAAAATTGACCTTCAAAAAAGACCCCATTGACCTTCTTACTTTATGTTCTTTGTATAGGCCTAAGTATGCTTACTTGCTTTCTTTGCATGTCCACCCTTTTGGGACAAAATATGCCAGAGGTGATTTGAATAGGTGTGTGACAAACTCTTTTATAGTCATTTATATCTTATATTGACATGGCAAATGAGTTATTCATGTCCAGGGGGGTATTCCAAGTAGGTGGTTTAGTGACAAACCTGGGTAAGTGGTAAACCTCCTAATAGAAATGCTGTATGGCTTCATTCTCCTAACAAAACAATGCCATTGGGCTCTTGTTGTAGAAGGTTTACCACTTACTCTAAGTTAACTTACCCAGGTTTGTCACTAACATACTTGGGATATCCCCCAGGACAGCTAAGGGCATTGCTCAATGATATTCGCCCTCATATTGATTTAAATTCTTTGACACAGGTGCATGTGGGAGTATATGAGCATGTAACGTGTGTGTGTAAGTAGGGAAAGGCAGTACAACAGAACACAATCCATACATGGTGCAAAAGATTCAGCTATACAATATTGTGTCCTGTTTGTAAATAATGTTTAAACTGTGTACATTTATTACCTATTATAGACAAATTATTTATGGGTATCAACATACTATAGGCTACATACAGTAAAGCATGACTGTTTTAACATCTATGCTTACATTTTTAGAAAACACCTTGGACACACCGACATACAAATAAGACAAGGAGATTGGGGCTTGGCTTTTATAAACTGGAATAATTTATTCCATAACATTTAATTAGAAAGCATTTTAGAAGACTGTTCTAATGACAATGCTTTGAGAAAAAAAGAGAGATCTAAGGAATACAAAGACATTTGAGAGTGAAAAGCAGCACATTACGACTGTGAAGCCTTGTGCTGTGAATAAGAGATTTTTAGGGTGCCATTTCTTCTGTATACGAAATGGTAGCGCAAATAATTAGCATCCAAAATTCACTTCTTTTTAAACTCTTCTGAAACCCTGCAGGTTGTTCTATGCCACGGAAAGTACTGAGTGCACTGCGGCGGTGGCCAGGAGCAATCCAGATGTGCCAAGCCTCCTCCTACTCGACGACTAAATACATGAGACCACTGCTCAGCAAATGCGCATTCTGGCCTTTGTGTGTGCCAAAAAGGTTAAGTTGCAGTCCATTTCGTCCAGTGACCAACCGCAAAATAAAGAGGGAGCCATGACGTGGGTGGTCCCAATACGGTCCCAATGGACATAGCTGGCCAACAGTTATCTCACAGGTACACAGGAGTCCCGACACAAAAAAAGGCTTCAGAATTAACGAACACAGAAATGTCACATGCTTGCCTCTTCAGTAGTCCAGAGTATGGGAGGGAAAGGGAAGGGGGGGGGGGGGCGTGATGTAGAGAGAAAGAGAGAGAAAGGGAGGGAGAGAAGGAGTGAGAACAGCAGATGTGACTGCTGACCAGCAAGAGACAACTGTACAGGGCAGAAATGTTCTTTACATTCAGATAATACAAAGGTTAAACTCGTGTTCCAGAACTCAAAAAGTGGCATTTCCACTGAGGCCATTCCATCTGGTCCGTAAACGTTAAACAAAGGCCAATGTTTCAGCAAGTTGAACCATTGCACATTGGTGCATTTTGGGTCCCCCGACAGGAGCAGAACAGAGACCAACTGGGTTGGGAATGTAAGGTGGAAATTTAAGTATCTTGCCTTGCTGCATACATGCACAATGCACTGCTTTGATTAAGTGTGAAGAGAAAGCTTAGACTGTCAGTAAGCTTCCACACTTCAGGTCAAGCTTCCCCTATTCAATATCACTAGTACCTTGGGTTGACTTGACGATCTAATTATCTGGTCTTTCTAAAAACTAGCTTTGTTTGTCTTACAATACACCCCATCCCTCAATGTCTCACCCCACGTGATTCAACAACACAAAAACTAACACACAGTTCAACAATACAAAACTTCAAAGGACACTCTTTTGTCTCCAAAAGCAAATCAGAAAGCACGATTTGGCTGAGGTCTTGAGAGTGCTGGGGAGACTAAAGGAACATTTCTCTCCCCAATCTCTTTCGTTTTGTAATCGCTTATGTAGGATCTCAATACATGTACTACAAGCCCTTTTAGAATGGTACAATTTCCACTAATATTTCAAGATAGTCTTAATGCAAACACCATACAGTAACTATACCAGAAAAACAACTTTTGAGGAAAAAAGCCCTTTTAAAAGGAATAATTTTTTTCTTTTTTTAGAAAATAAAAAGCAACTTGCTCAAATGTGACAAATCAAACTGAACACGAAACAGTCAGCATGGCAAAGGGCTTGCACTGCCAAGATCCCACAACCTCACATCTGCAAAAAAAAAGTGTTTGAGCAAACGACCAGGTCGGTGGTCTTCGCCCATTTTAATTGACAGAGGCAAACATTCATCACAAATCATTTGAGAGAGAGAGAGAATGAGTTTGCGAGAATAAGAAAGAGAGTGCGAGAGAGAGACAAGAAAATGAGGAGCACCATTTCCTTCCACTGTTAATGTTGATTGTATACCAAGTGAAAATGTGACAAAAAAACAAAATAAACAAAAATAAAAAAGAGCTCCCATCTGGTTCATAATACTACACTGACAAAAGCATAGCCATCTGGCCTTACAGTGCCCAAATTCATTTGGCAAAATAAAAAAGTCGGAATGGTTCAGAGTATCATGTTATCACAGAAGCATTGCATTAAGTGTTGCAGACTATGAGGGTACTATGGAGTTGTACATCTAATATCTTAAGCCAATCCAGTGGTGAGCAAATACCTGTGCAGAAGCAGTGCTCACACACAGACATACTGAAAGGCTGACACGTCTGGTTTTAGGATGGGCTCACGTGACTAAGAAGCCAGAAGTCTGATACTGTGCTGAAGACGTTTTTTGTGATGCTGTGGAAGTTAGGATGTGGTACAACGTTAATGTGATTGTGATTTTTGTTGTATATGTGTGAGAGAGAGTGAGAGTGAGAGTGAGAGAGAGTGGTGGTAGTGTTGCTATATGCATTTGGCAAATATAAACAAACATATATTAAAACAATAAAAAGCAAAAACAAAAATGTGGCACATAGTTCTATTCAACTTCACACCAAAACAATAACGCAGTCAACCATACAATGTACACTCACTCCCATGTCAAAAAGAAAAATAAAGAGAGAGAGAGAGAGACAGACCAATGGATGCGGTGCTAAGACCTGCCTCCCGCATACAATCGATCATTCTCAACTGCTTCAAGCCTGGGACGGAATGCCATATTAGTCGCAGTATTTAAGTATACAGACAATTGGTTTTCAAACACACATTTGTTGGTCCTTCGGGAAAATAATTGTACATTTGTGTGCAGAAACAAAGCACGGATCAATTGCAGTTTGTGTCGAACATGTACACTCTTCAAATTTCAGCCCGGAGAGGAGAGCATAATTTAAGGGAGGAAAGATAACTTTATGGAACACACCACAGGTTCCTCAGAAAAGAAAATCGGAAGATTAGGGAACTTGGCGCACCGCCTCAGAGGCATCTCTCTCCAAGCGTTTCGTACAGTAAACGTCCACTGAAAATTGATTCTCTTTAAAATTGAATAATAATAACAACAACAACAACAATAATAATAATAATAATTAGAATAATTCAAGGTGGACCTTGTGAACAAGCTCCAAGGTGCAAATAAATAAGGACGCAGTAGTGTTTTGTAATTATTGATATCTCAGCCCCGATTCAATAGATTCTCACTTTTCAAATCAACGACATCAACGACACCTGTGACGCAACCAAATGCAAGAAAAGTGGGATGTCTTCACGTTGCGCGAGCCGTTTCCCCAGCAGGGGTGGGGTCTGATGTGATCTAGCTGTAGCTGACGAAGGTAGGGTGGGGGTGAGGCTCGGGGTGGGGGTGTGCATCCATCCAACCAATTCATACAGCGACCAGCTTCTTTTTAATTCCTTGAATATGGATATAATACGACTTGTGTATGTCTTCTCAGGGGTGAAGTTGGGTGTGTAGGGTCTACACGAGATTATACTCTTTGAGGTTGAGCTGCAGGATGGTGTCTTTGACGGCTGCAAAGACAAAGCGGATGTTCTCGGTGTCGGTGGCGCAGGTGAAGTGCGAGTAGATGATCTTATCACTGTCGGGGTTGAGGTCCACGAACATCTTCAGGATGAACTCTCTCCCTGCCTGAGCATCTCGCTGGGGCCCTGTAAGCAACCAGTTAAGAATGATTATTACTTCATTATTAATTGGTCTGAATGACAAAATCCATACCGTTAGATAAGAATTAAAACTAAATATGAATTGCAACTGGTTCATTACAACTGGAACATTCAGACCTACAGATGGCTAAATGAGGATTGGAACTGGTTAACTGAGAAGTTTACTTTGACTTTTACATTTTACCATTATGAAAGAAATAGATGAAGATATAGGTAAAGATATGTATGTAGACATAGGCATAGACATCCCTTAATAATTAACAAAAAACGTTGCATATTAAGATTTATAAACAAAATGTACAAAAATGTAGAACAAACTACAGTAATTTTGCATTGTGTATAAACCACGGGACAGTGTTTTATGCAAGTTAAAAAACAAAACCATATTAATACCATATTCACTGCCCCATGTATTAATTTCATAGCTGAAGAAATTTTGCAAAATCGATGTATACACCTCAGCTAATAGTTAGTAAGGACATCATAAACCCTACAACATAGCTCTGAAGATGCATCTTAATTTACATCTATGCATTTAATAGATGATGTAATCCCAAGAATAGTAAAATACAGGTGACAAATGACCAACCATCATATTCTGGGAAGTAATCCACCAGATGAGAGTAATTGATCTTCTCCTCCAGCAGATCTTTCTTATTCAGAAATAGTATGACAGAGGAGTTCTGGAACCAGGGATACGTTATTATCGTCCTAAATAATGCTTTGCTCTCCTCCATCCGGTTCTGTCAGGAATAACAAAACAAAGTATGACATTTTAGTACTTCCCAAGTTAAAAGTAAAGTCCAACCTGAGGTAGGTATTGCTCTACGACACATGAGGGCGCTTCACTGCCTCTGTGGACCTGGCCTGGCAATACCTGGCTTTCAAACAGTAGTTCTGACAGATTAGCTGTTTATGCAATTGTGAAGGCAACTGCTGAAATAATGGCTTAAACCCTGCTCCTCATATGTTCAAAAAGTCCTGATCACACATTGCCCTCTACTGGTCACCGATGGTTTTGTAGGCTGACGCGATATCAGTGATGCAGCTCCTAAAAAACCCCAAGCACTACATACACAGCTACCAACTGTATTGCAATTCTGCTCAGTCTCAATTTATGCACAGAAATTCTGATCTTTATCTTACAGCCTATATGGACATTATTGGAATTTAAATTATATAAGCATAAATTGGTTTTCAGATTAGATAAATGAATTATTTTACTGTCACACTGCTCAGAAACAACATTAAAAACAGTCCTGACAGAGATGGTATCAATACCAACAGGAGCTTCCACAACTACAGCTGTAGAATAACACATGATGACTAATTAATGTCAAAAAAGGAAAAAGGAAACACAATGACTTTAACAGGAACACCTGTTGATCCTTGAATTGAGAAAGAGAAAATACAATGCAAGCAACGCCCACTGGCATGGGCAGCACTCCCAAGACAATCTGTTTTGCAGCTAACAGAGCATGCGCGAGAAAGAGAGAGATACAGATAAAGACTGAGAGAGAATGAGAGGGCGTGAGTGAGAGATACAGTGAGAAAGAGACAGACAGAGACAGACAGAGAGAGAGAGAGCGAGAGAGAGAGAGAGAGAGAGAGAGAGAGAGAGAGAGAGAGACAAGAAAATGTGGAGCACCATTTCCTTCCACTGTTAATGTTGATTGTATACCAAGTGAAAATGTGACAAAAAAAACGAAATAAACAAAAATTAAAAAAAGAGCTCCCATCTGGTTCATAATACTACACTGACAAAAGCATAGCCATCTGGCCTTACAGTGCCCAAATTCATTTGGAGAGAGAGAGAAAGAGAGTGTCCTGTGTCAGGCCTCTAATCTCCCCCCTGCTGGCCACTAACAGGTAATGCACTCACTTCGTTGTCGGATTCGACCAGGACCTGGTCGTACTCGCTTAGCGCCACCAGAAACATTATGGAGGTGACGTTCTCGAAGCAGTGGATCCACTTCCGTCTCTCTGACCGCTGGCCACCCACGTCCACCATCCTGCAAGGCGGCAAAGAGTGAGCAGGTCAAAGGTCAGTCTGAAGTAGCCGTTTATGACGTTTCACTAGAGCAGAGGGCTTTAGAACCATAAGAGAATTGGCAGATAAACCTTTTTTTAAACTCAGAGTAACATGGAGGTTCCACTTTCCTCACGGGAAAGACCAAGAATAGACCTCTGAAGATCGCCTACAAAAAAGCTGCCATCTTTAAGATCCGGTATCTGGCGATTTTGTCCTATGGGAAAATAACATGGGGATTTTGAATTATCGCACCTGTTAAACTCTAGTGGGGATGAAAAAGTCTGAAATGCAGACATTTTCCTGAACACACTTTTGTCCTCTGCCTTCGAGTGGATACTGTGATCTCCGGTACGTGAAGGCGGCACACTTAGATTTTTTGCTACCCTAGATCTAACTTGCAATGCAACTTGCCATAGGTAGTTAGCTTCAATTAACATCCGGATCTCCTTATAAGGGCAAAGATGGCAGCTTTGGTTCCTTTTTGTAGGCGAACTTCAGTAGGCTATGGAGAGAGTATGAGGAGGAAACATTTCACCCCACATTACAGGCAGAGATCCACCACCCCATTCGAGCAGCGACGTGGTGAAGGGTTACCTAAAGATGACACTCTGAAGGTCAAATGGATACTCGATGATGCCTGTGGTGGGTACTCGCACTCTGAGGACATCTTGTTGGGTTGGTACGTAGCCAAGTTCAGCAATGCGATCCACTGCATTCAGGTAACTGAAGAGAGGTCGGGGGTGAAGACATTAACAATGAATCCCAGAATGTCCTTTACACCAAATGTGTTTCAACGGCATGTGAAAATTAGACTACGTCTTAGACTAAAATATCTATAAAAACATTTCAGATTTTGAATTGAAAGTATCCCAGGTTTAGACTAAATTATTTATGTTTATAGTTCTCAGCAGACTCTTGTCCAAAGTGATACAGGGATCCTTTTACAGTTTACAGTCCTCTTGACCCCTAATTATAACCTTTGACAGGGTGCAGACTAAGCCAAAAAAAAGACACATGTGGACTTGGACATTTACATATGACTGAAAAACAAAAATCAGACCAACACAAACAACCAACATTCAATTTCCCTACTTTTCTTGAGATTAAATCTCAGACTCTTCTTGTGCTCTGAATGGCCAGTTTACATGTTACTTAACAGGTAATTCCTCCATTTGAGTTCAACCCCAAGACAAGAACTAAAATTTAATAAAGCAGTTTTTGCTGCCAAATTCCATTAGTACTCAAAGGCATTGGCCAGCTAAATGACTTAATTAAATCACCGTGCAGGAAGAGGACGAGAAGCACTCACTATTTGGTCGAGTCGGAGAGCTGGTATTCCCTTCTCCGGTCATAGCACTCCTGGATTCCTGGGTCGTTCCATAGACTTTTAATGGCATCCACATAAGGGTTTACAAATGATGAGACCTTCTCTACATCCACTTCACGTACAACATTAGCGTTGCCCTATACAAGAAAGGACAGTGAAGGGGGGTGGGGGGTGTTAACTCCATGGTAAACACACTGGGAATCATGACATCAGAAAACTGCTGTTAAGGCCCACAGGAAAAACGACAGCCATTTTAAGTCGTATTGAAAAAAAAACATTGTGCTCACATACACCTAATGAAAACACTTTCCAAGCTGACAGCCATCATCTACTACAAGGCCTACTGCAAAATGTCTTACTACAAAAATCTATGTTACGTCTTGCAGTTGAGACGAAACCAGGTTTCTGTTTCAGTTCTCCAAAGCCCACGCTCACTACTGCTTAGCGGTGACCCACTACCGACAAACTTCAGACAAGAGTTTTGCGACACACCGTAACACTTTCTTCGGTCAGACATACGCACACACACACAAAAAAGGAGAAATAGGCTTGCCTTCGCCCTCTATCTGGAAATGGAAAAGAGGTGGCAGCACATTTCTGCAAGGCAGTAAATTTGTATAATTAATTTCATAGCTTGGGGGGGGATAATCTCATTAAGACGAGCGCCGTGATTAACCAAAGTGATTCTGCCCCCCCCCCCCCCTCTCGTGGCATTTGTCTCATGAGTTGGCCTACTTCGTGGCAAGGGTGAAGTCACTGGGAGTTTTCTGGCAATATGGATGTCAGTTCGGAGACACAGCTGTGCACATCGCACTATGTGCCTATGCGACTGCAGCTCTCCTACATAACAACAACGACATGTAATAACTTTATTTGTATAGCGTCTCTGGTGAGAGCCCAAGGTGCTTTCCAGACTCTGAAGTGAAGTAAAACCAGATGAAGACTCCAAATACAGACATAATGTGATAAAAAAAATAATAACAAAAATATAGTCTATGCCGTGAAATGAGGAAAGAATTAAACAAAGAAAGATTTACTTTAAAGCAACACCAAAGAGTTTTTGTACCTTAAAATAATGTTTCCAAAATCGTTTCAGTGGTTCATCAACTCGTAAGAGGGTGAACGGCACTTCTGCATTCGCTTCGCCGCCCTTTACTATGTAAGTTTGCCAGATCAGTTAGTGGATCTCTAGTTCGATGGAATGAGACATAAGAAACTACAAATTTGACATGCTTCAGATGTCGCAATACATCATACTTTTATAAAATCATACAACATACTCTACCTTGTCTGTGGACATCGTTATTTGCAAAGCTGGTGCTGGATATAGTGTGCGTGCGACAGAGGAAAAATAGCGTGCGTGTGACAGAGGAAAAGTGCTTTGGTGTTGCTTTAAGAATCAATTTAGGATCAGAATAAGAAAAATGGAAAAGTTTTAAAAATATAAAATGACTCCAAGTAAAATGAAACAAATACTTAATAATAAAATAACCCCAAAGACCCATAAATAAAACATCCAATAAACAAAAACAAATACTTTAAGAGACATATAGTGTGCAATGACAGCAAAGGTAAAACCTCAACTGCCCAAGTATTAAAATGTGTATAGCACATAGACTGGCCATTAAACTGGGTGGATTCATAGAGCATAATCAGAGTCAGAACTAGCTTGCGTCGCACCCTCCCTAATGTTAAAGGCCGGGCCCATGTCGCTACAGACTCCATATGCCCCACTGAACCAGCCCCTCCTGTAGCTCTTGGTCCTGCCTGCCTAATGTCTCTAGTCTAAAGTGGAATCTCCATAGGGTGTGAGTGTCTCACACACAGACACACACACTCTCTCTTTCTCTCTCTCAAACCACAGACCTTATGCTTCAGAGCACTCGCTCACAACCTCTGGTTACCCTCACGAGGCCATGCGTGTGTGTATGTGTAGGGTTTCCGAATGTCATGTACTTATAAGCCAGGAAGGCATCATGTACCTTGTTGTGCTCATACTTGTAGGGGATCATCAGGGTCTCCATGGCACGGATCATGGACTGTACAGAGGTGAAGATGTTCTGGTACACCAGCTTGATGAAGCCTTTCTTGTCCTCCTCGGAGTAGCCCGACCCGTGGATGATCCTCATCTGCTTGATAAAGGTGCTTTTCCCACTCTCACCAGTCCCTGAGAGCAGAGTGTAAAGGTCAGAGGAAATCCACAAACTGTAGACCATAAATGATGAAATGTACTCCACACAATCCCCCCTAAAACAACAGCAGCAGCATGCTAGTTGGGAAGTGGCAAAGAAGGACCTTCACTATATTTGCCATACTGCTAAACAAGTCCCACCTGCCTTTAGGTATATTATTTATGAATACCAGAGCACTTATGGTGTTTTCCTGTTTGGCTGTAAACTGATGGCATCTATGAGAAGAGTCGATAGTTTCTTAGAATTTCAATATAGGTGCCATTGGCTACAAATACCCACATGCCAATAATTACAGTAGCCCCGCTCCCCTGGTTTACTGCACCATATACTGATCAGGATATACATGTGGTCTGGCATGGGTTACAGCCAGTCACATCACATAACATAAGAGATTTCGTTGGTGACAAAGAAAAAAGTTGGTAAAGGTTGAGTAGGTAAGTGTGTGTGTGCGTGCATACGGTTTAATTGCACTACGCCCATTACTTCAAGGGAATAGCTTGTTTTGAGGAAGCAGCAGTGAGCATCTTATCCTGATGGATGTTAAGTAGTAAACAGGCTCCTTTTAAAAACACATTCGACATGTATTCTACCCAACCGTGCACGCGACATATCAGTAGCCTATGTCAGTGATTAACGTTGTCTTGTGCGTGTGGCTAAACCTGAATCCAGCAAAGCACCAAAGGTTTGTGAACACCCACACGCTTACAAATAGCTGAGTGAATACTCATGTAATAGCCCAGCAAGTTAAAAGATAAAAGATTATCGGGCCCAGCTGTAAATTCATGTCCATCTCGGAAACGTGCTGTTTAAACCACAACAGCCATAGCCATAATTACATGTATCTAGCTGGTCCTTCAACCACCTTATTTACATGCACAAAAGTTTTGCATAAATGACGGCAATCACTGCAAACAACATGTCTTACAAGAGGAAAGAAATGTGGTGTGTTTCACCATTCCATACCGAGTAGCAGTAGCTTTAGCTCTCGACGGGCGTCTTTCTTGTCCCGGCGGAGCTGCCTCTCGATTTCGTCGTTGATCCGCCTGGCTTCTTTCGCCTCCTCGCTGAGGCAACACGCCATTATGGAGTCCAGAGTCATGATTCTCCGAAAGAAAACGCTATGGGTGACTATTTTGCTTGTTTAAGACTTTTTCAAAAAATCCATTGAGGAAAAATAAAACAATGCATGGGTGTATTGCCACGCAGTAAGATTGTTTTTATAGCCTGAAGAAAATGGATTTAAAAATTCGATTCATGAAATTGTCCACGAAAATCATAGAAAACCTACAATTTTTTCAGTGTGGGTCATCCCGACTGTTTCAGGTTCTTCTGCCCAGAGTCTCACCCAACCAAAGAGTGCAATCCAAGTCAGTCTGATTTGCTTTTAATTCTTACTTGAGCAACAGATCCTTTTGGAATACTGTCCCCATAGTCATCCGTTCTTATTAGCTGTGGTCTTTCAATCTTGTCAGGTCTTTCTTCCTCATCGATTGTTTTCTCTAACGAAAAAAGGCGACGATCCTTTATCTTGCGTTTGGAAATTAGTCAAGATAGAAACAATCGCACGAAATAATCTGTTATATTCAAGTCTTTCTCCCCAATAGCTCGACTCCGGGCGTGGTAAAGCTGAATATGGCGGACTTTCACTCCAATTCCCTTCGAACCACTAGACTGGAGTACAGTTATCTACTGGAAAATCCAATGGAAAAAATACTAAAGCTTTAGAAACATAACAGTTTTGAGCATACTGTACGTTAGTTTGATCGCATACCTGAAAAATATGCTGTGGCATTTTGCACCCGGTTAATTCCTGTTGAAGTACCTTCGATTCCTACTTTTGGCTATTCCATATGTAATTTCATTAAAGGCACCATCCACTCCCAGCCATGTGACGTTTTGAACCGAGGGGTGTGTTTGGCTGGGAGGACGACGCTCTGTGAGGAAGCAGTTTGACCCAATGTGTGGGAAATACGACACATCAACAACTTCCCAAACATTCACATATAGCGATGCGACCCAACAGCATGTCCGAGGTCCATGTTAATAATATAAATGTTGACTATAGACACTGGTAAGGTAGCCTAATGTCTTCAGCATGTTTTTTGTAATCTTTTTCTGACGAGCAGTAGGTTCGTATAGCCCCCCTAAACAAAACAAATGCATAAACTGAGGCTATGGATACACTGATGAATGGAATGTTGCTGCAACAAAGTATCGTTTCGGGTCGGACATTAATGTTTAGGGTGTTGTTTTAGGTAATTTTTAACCTACTGGCATTTGGCATGGACTGCGTGATGACAGCCTGGTTGTAATTGACAACCATTCCACACCTTGTACAAGCCACTTAGGTTTCAAGCACTGAAATTGTGTACGCTTGGAGGGGCCTTCCTACGCCCGTGGAGCAGAGCAGACTAGCCTACTGTAATGTCCTCGGCATGTCTTAACAATATCGGTTAGGCATGCACCGGATTGACCCTGGGTTGTTCCATTTACCTATTTCTCCGTGGAATGGAGGAAGTAACTGGCCATCGCCAAAGGCATTGTAAAACAGAACTGTTCGATATTTTGAGAAAATACTTGGGTCAAGACTCGAGATAAACCATATACGCCGACTTAAGGCCACATTGCATATTTAATGGTCCAGTTGGCGCTGGAACTCCCTGCTGACGGGCACCAGCCCACAGAGACGAGACGACATCTCTCCGGGTAATGTGCCATAAATCCCTTGGCAATAAAGATCAATGTGACTAGTAACTTTCCACTTAGTGTCAAACTCTAAAAACACTTTGAACTTAAACGCATTACAGGTAGGCTAGACAGGGACCAATCACAGCGCCTCTGAGAAATGAACTGAAGCAAAACTGAGGTCCATAAAACCAAATGCAATATGCTATGTTGTGTACATTTTCAGATAGGCTATTTACATTGTGTGTATTTAAATCTTCGATTGTATAATAGAAGAAAGGTTTTTGTGACCACCTACTGAGGCCCATCCAAGCAACACCCACTCCTGTGACAATGCTGCCATCTGTTGTCTTTAGAGAAGGCTGCAAACAGCACTGTTCATTCAGGAAAACGTACATCCGGGAGAGCAAGCCGTTTCAGGAAGCATTGTGAAATAATGACAGCAGTGAAAATACACATGCTAGTAAAAACTAATCGGTAATTTTAATCAGAATGTGATACCAGATAACTAAAATAGGATACCAAGTAATTCATCTGTATAAACAGTTATCTGATTGTGGTTTACAATAGAGCAGTTAAATCGATTAATACAAAAAATGGCAAATAATTTAGTGCTACATAATTAACCCCAAACAGATCTTTTTTTTTCTCTTTGCAATGAATTTGCTTTGAACACACAGATTATTGGTATACTATTGGTATACACAATGTACATTTATACGACTAGGTTGATGTCTGCAGCCAAGGCACAGTGGATTCTTCTTTAAAATGCATCAAACTGTATCATATCTATAGGTCCCCCTGGCCTTCTAACAGCTGTGATAAGAGCACAGGAAGATCTTGAGGTGAGCAGGCTTTCTGTCTTTAATAGTAAGCCAAGACTGCTTGACGTCCAAAATCTCTCATGACCTGGTGAAATGCAATCAATTCTGAGACCAATTGCATTTCTCAGTATGCCAAACACAGTTGCATCAGGGCACACACACACACTAGTATAAAAACACAGACACACTTCAAGTATTAGTAAAAGGTGGCACAGACTTTATTACTTAACACTTGCAGCACATTCTACAGAGACCAGAGGGGCAGAGAGAGCGATTAAGAGACCGAGACGGACATGAGTAAGAGGACGAGGGGTGGGGGGGGGGGGGACATGCTACGCAGCTACATAGAAAAGCTTTGTCTTTTTGTTTCCGCCCCCAATCTTGACTAGTGCCTGGTAAGATCCCCATCTAAAATGTTAAAAATGCTTACGAACAAGACGTACAAAAACACAAGCGTCATCAAAGCTAGAGGGATCCCAAACATTGATGTGAAGTAGAAATGGTCAGTCTGTCCCACCCCACATACTCTTGTCCTCAGAGTGGCTTCACACAGCATAGAGAATCAGGTGGGGTTTTCTTTTTTGTTTTTGTTTTTAGAAAAACGATAAAGGACAGAAAAATACACCCCATTATACCCTCGCACCCTCTTTATCCAATTAATAATAGATGGAAATTTTTCAAAATAAAAAAACTGTACTGATATTTAAACTCTTACCAAAACAATCCATGTATATTTACATTTTTAAAAAAAAAAGAAACACTATTGTTTCAACTCAAAACCAAAAGAAAGGGGAAAAAATGGCAAAAAGAAATTTCTATTTCATTTATTTTTTCTTTTTAAATAAAAATTTTACAAAACAAGATTACATTCTGCATGGTTGCGACCAACACTGCATGCAGCTCAGGTAAGGCCAAAACAAACTTGGACAAACTGGTGAGCTCCCTCCAACATTACAAGCAGAAAGACAAAGAGGAACCAAAACAAAATAAAGTCATACTAGAAAGAGAGAAAATAACTCATTCTGCTGCCTTTTAAAAGATATCCAGACATTTTACACATAGCAGTATCTTTTTTTTTTACTTTTTCGCTTCTTTTGTTTAATAAAAACGATAAGATGACTGAATGAGTAAATGAAGTGGGGGGGGGGGGGGGGGCACATCTACCCAGAGAGGCTGAGAGGAATGTCGGCTTTGAAAAGAAGCGGGTCTGAAACCGGAGTGGGGGGGGGGGGGCTCATGGCAGTTTGGCTTGGGGGTTTCTGTTGTCGTCTAGAAGAAGCGGCCGGAGTACTGCTTCACGCTGTAAATAGGAAACGAAGGAACCAGAATGAGATGGAGAGAGGGAGAGAGAGAGAGAGAGAGAGAGAGAGAGAGAGAGAGAGACAAGAAAATGTGGAGCACCATTTCCTTCCACTGTTAATGTTGATTGTATACCAAGTGAAAATGTGACAAAAAATTCTGGCCAAAAAGACCTGATAAGGACACACTACTTGTTGGAGAGGGAGGAATGTGAGTGTGTATATGATTTGTATATGTGTAGAGTGGTGTGGATAGGTAAGGGTTAAGTTGCATGTGTGAGCAAGAGATCTGGTTTTAAACAGGCATGCAAGGTTAACATATTCAAGGTAGGTGTGTGTCTGTGTGCGTGTTACACCAAGCCTTATAGGGTGAAAAACCCGAGGACGGAGCAGGTCAAAACAATTACGATCAGGCAGAAAGATTAGAACACATGCTTGTCAATTAGCCCTGTGCAGATCACTCCCGCTTGGCAGAATTAGGACTGAGCGTCACGTTAGCAGGGTTAGGTTGCCTCTTCATCCAGAGAACCCAGGAGGGGAGGAAAGGGAGGGGAGGGAAAGGAGGGTGGAGGGGGGGGGGGGGGTAGCGAGTAGGAGTGCGGCGCACAGTCACACATGTTGAGCTTGGGTAACATGTCTAGACTGTGCAGCAGAGGTTGTGTGCAAGTGTGAGTGGGTAGGGGAGAGAGGGAGGACGAGGAGGACAGGCATGTGAAATGCTGAGAGCATGTGAGGAGCCAGACGAGGCCGAGCCTGTGCTGTAGGGTAGACTGCGATTTGTTGTCACTTCATCTAACTAAAAACAACAAAATCACAAGTCTTCCACACAGAAGCAAGCCAGCTTGTTTTTTTGTTTTGTTTTTGTTTGTTTTTTTTGTTTAGTAAAAAAAACACAACAGTCCACCCGTTTCCCCAAGTCACCAAAAAAGAAAAAAATGGCATCCCACAATCGATTTCTTTTTTTCTCCCCCTTTCTCTCCCGCCAAGCTTCCCGTCAAATGGCAGCAATTTCGCCGTAACAGCAATTTCACACAGGACAGTATGTTAGGAAGGGATTAGAGATTAGTCAGACGGGGGCAGGGCCGGAGACAGGAAAGAGTCATGTGGGTCACACATTTCAGAGAGGGTTGGTCACTTCAAAAATGTCAAATACAAGCAAGACATTTTCAGTATACACATTATACATAGTGAAGTATTTAGTAATTATTTATGTTACAAAAAATACTTCAACACAAAATTGTAAGGATTGCTAAAATTATTCAGTGTGCTTTTTGCAACAATCTACAAAATACTGTAATTGTGTAATCAAAACAGACAACCCTTAGGACTGCAAACTAGATGGAGCTGTACTGCCCTGCAAAAGCCAAAGTGCATTACCTACGAAAATTCCAAACTGAGAAAAACAGCATTGTTGTTGGTCTTTCACACTGTATTTTAGCAGATACTGTAAAATCCCTATATCTTCAGAAAATGTTTCAGTAGATTAATGAGATTTTTATAGATTGATCGGAGGATATGGCATTTTATATTGGTGTAAAAAAGTGAATTTCACGTTACTGCACTTTGGCTTTGTAGGGCAGTGTACAGCACAACTGTGTGGAACACTAGGGGAGGAGAGAGAACGGAACACGGAGACAAAAACAAAGGCCCAGACAGACAGAAAACCAAAGACCCAATGGAAGGAGACGGTGGAAACAGTAACACGGCGATGGTGAGGGTGTGTAGGAGGAGAATGCGCAAGCGCGCTCACACACACACACACACACACACACACACACACACACACACACACAAATAAATAAACTCACCTGTTCTGCAGCAGGTACTGTGCGTTCTGGATCTGATCCTGTGTGCCCGTGATTGTGATGATGCGGTCCTCAGATCCCTCCAGAGGCTCGTCAATCTTGATGGAGGCTCCAGACTCATGGCGGATCTGCTTGATCCTCTGCCCACCCTTGCCAATGATGGAGCCAGCCAGCTACACACACACACACACACAGATTTTACTTTCAGAGAAATGAAGAAATCATATGCAAGACAAAAATTGTGTCTGTGACGAGTGAGGTTAGGATTTTGGTTGCGGGTGTCTGTATATGCCATCGAGTTAACTTTTCTTCTGGGAGGTCCTGTGTTTGGTTACACACTTGGTTGGATACTAGTGTGCGTGTGCATATGTGTGTGTGTGCGTGCATGCGTGTGTCTAAGAAACAACTGCACTGCAGTGTGGATTTTATGCCTGTGTGAATAATCTAGCAAGAGTGGTTCCATGTGTTTGACTGGATGCATGTCGATGCATGTGGGTGGTGCGGTCACCAGAGTCCCACTCACATCTTTAGGGATGGTGACTTGTGTTGTGATAACTGGTCCCCCAATGTCACTGTATGATCCTCGTCCACCTAGAACGCATTAGATTCACTCCAATGTATTCAAAACTACTTTCATTTCATTGAGAAAAACAGCTACAGATATTGCCTTCAGGCGTGGTTGAGTAAAAAAAAAAATCCATGAAATCTCACCTGACTGGAAGGGCTCCCAAGAAGAATTATTGTCTTCAAATTAAAAGAGCGGAGAAAGAGAAATGTAAGTGGGGGGGGGGGGGGGGAGGAGCGGGGACCTTCCTGAAGGTTTCAACAGCAGTTGGGGCCTTCGGAAAGGCAGGAAGGAGTGGCACTAACAATAGGAAGTGCTTGTGTCTGATATGAAGGCAAACGAGCACATACAAGGCTGAGTTTGAGTCGAACAGAAATGGCATGCATGACTACTTACCATAGCCTCCACTCTATAGGCGAGGAATAAATGAAAGAAAGAGGAAGGAGGGAGAGAAAAAAAAGGAGTCATCAGGTTGGTAAAAGTGCTTCAAGAAAAACATTCACCCAAAAAAAGAAGTTAGACTTAATAAGCAACCAATTACGTTTGGAAGCATCATTCGTATGAAAGGGAAGTGGAAGACGGCATTCGCCGTAGCCCTAAATGGCACACGCCAACAAGCCTTCTGGATCCATCCAGACACTCGCTCTGCATTTGCCTGGAGAGTTCGCTGGCAAGTGCGGTGGCTTTCACCTACGTATTTAACTGCTCCTTGGTAACCTAGGCAACAAGTAATTCAAAAATCTGTTGCTTAGCAACAGCAGGCCAAACCGGTGCACACAGGATGAGTGCTCCACATATGCATCCATAACACTGCCATTTCATCCACACTGAACAGGCAGTTCCTTTTCCTGTCTTCCAGCAAGTACTCTCTCTTCCTTTGGGGTTTTCTTTGTCGAATGAAATGCAATATTGACTACCTATAATTTGCCATTTTGCGCAGAATAGTTCTTGATGAAGCCAGAGATTTGGGGATTTTTTTTATTTTTGCTCACCATGCTGTCATAGCGATCTCCAGGCCGCCCTCTTCTGTCGCTGCATGCAGAAATTAAAAGATTAGAAATGGGACAAATATAACACCTGAAAATGTAACATTATTTGACTCCACAAATGGCAACATTTACAATAAAAAATGGACTAATGCAACAATCTAAATAGATTGTGTAAATGCATATGATGTGCAACAAATGTAAAAGGAAGCTAGATAAAAAAATTTTTTAAATCGAGTAATAATTCACTCCTGTGGTTTACTATCTGAAAGCCTCAGCCTTCCTGTTCATCTCAACAAATGTACTCATGCACAATGCCACTCCAGTCAAGCAAGGTCCAAATGAATCACCAGATCAAATTAACATATTACATATAACATTTTGGATATCAAAACATGCTATGTAATTTTGATTCTTTTTGTCAGTTTTGAAATGTGAAAAAGCCACACCAAAGATACTTTTCTTGTAAAACAAAACCAGCTGACATATTTGGCCTTGCTCCTGCGGTGACCGTGGGTGAGGAAAGCGCCAAAATGGCTCTTAATAACCTGCTCCACCTCAGCGCAGGGCTGTTAAACTCGTTTAACCTGAGCTAGACCCAAGTCTGGTTCTCGTCACAGGAGATAGGCTTTCAAAATGGCTGCTCAACAGGCAATTGAGTTTATTGCTGAGGGCCAATCAATAAATATAATGGGCACATGTAGAAATTAGAAATGACACAGGACATCTAATTCTCAGGCTGTACGTTTAATTTGCATAGGAGTGATTCTGTTGTAGCTTTTTAAAAGGAGAGGCGGAGAAGTCACTCTAAATGACTGTACTCACTTTGGTCTGTCATCCATATTGCCGTGATAGCTCTGGTGAGAAAACCGGTCACCTCTAAAGAACAAGGAAAATCCTGTTAGGGCAAATGTGTGCTGCTACCAAGGTCAGAGTTCAAGACAGCAGCCAGGACTACACTACAATAGGCCAGGACTACACTACAAAAGGTGAAGCACTCCAGCAGACACAGATTAGGCATAACATCTCTTCCAGTGGAGTTGCAATTGCCACTGAAACCCTTATGGTGTTTTCTTGAAAACTGATCGAAGTGGTCCCTGGTGCTAGGATTGGTGGTGTGTGTGTAGTTCTCTTACCCCCCTCTAGGTGGCGGCGGTGGGGGAAGGGGCAAGTTGCGTGCCCTGCTGCCCCCGCGTCCTCCCCTGCCAGGTGGTGGAGGTGGTGGACCGCGGCGGGGGCTCATGTCGTCATAGTCCCTCCTGGAGGGGGGCATGGGGCGACCTCCACGGCCGCCTGGCGGCATCCGCTCGAAGCCTCCGCGGCCGCGCATGGGGAACCCGCCCATGGGCCTGCGCCCACGCTCCTCGAACATCATAGTGAAGCCACCATAGTCATAGGTCTCGTCATAGAAGTTGGGGTCGTAGGGCTGGGCACGACCCTTAATCGGGGCCTAACAGCAGAGAGGTGATGGGTTAGGTTAGCCTTACAGACAAACGTGTCAACCAGTCTTCCTCCTCAACTCATTTACAAATGTCTGACAGAAACAGGTCTGATATTTTTTGTGTGTCTCGTAAGACCACTCAAAGAAAATGCCCAGTGTCAAAGGTTCTTGCTGCATACCGTGAGATGAAACGAGGGATACCGGGTATTTTCAAAGGTTCTCACCTCAGAAGTCAGCTCCAGGATGACTTTGATGCACTCCACCACTCGCTCCGGTTTCCCCCCCACCAGAACCACACGATCGGTGGAATGAGGACAACATTCCTGAAAGAGCTTGATTGTGGTCTGGGTGTTCTAGAAGTAAATATAACAGAAGTCTAAGAACCGGATCATCCCCGACAACGATATACATAGCACCACATACAAATCTGGGAATATGAATCTGGGAAGGATGTATCTGACAGACTGGTCCCTAATACCAACACTGATGTGAGCTAATAAGGAGGTTTTTTTGTTCTTTTCTTCACAGGGGTTCTTACCTCCCTAAGCTCCTTAATTTTGGCACCTTTGACCCCAATGATACCTCCCGCCAGACTCTGGTGGATAAGTAGGCGAAGCTCACAGTCAAAGTCGATGCCATTGTAATGCTGGTACTGGAAAAGAACAGAGAGTTCAGTGCAATGATATCACAGCCTTCCTGCCACTGAACAAATCCCACAGGTTGTGGTTTAGCGACGGCTAGCAGGCTCATTTTTTCCATATGAGGTCGCAGACTGGCTTCTCCCATCGATGAACTACGTGGCAATTTTCTGCCGAATGATTTAAAATAACTCTTGTCGCTTCTAATTATCTGACAATCCTTCTAGTTGTTTGCATTCACTGGTAGGAGCATTCTAGTCCACACGGAGTTAGCTTCAAGTCATATTTCACTTTTCACTTCCTGAATGTTGAGGGTGCATGCAGGTTTTTTAAAGAGTACTAGGACTGCACTCACCTCCTCCAAAGTAGGGATGATCTTGAGGAGAATTTCACCGATGGTTTCGATATCTGCACTAACGCTCAGGATGCTGGAGAGCCAAAGGGGTAATCAAGCATAATGGCGGACAACGGCAAAAACAGGGGGGAAGGAAAGCGGACAACATTTTTAGAATAAACATTCTGGTGAAGCGTGAGCAAAAGAATAACAAAAGAGTGCAGATTCAAGAGAGAAAGAAAAGGAAAAGAAAGGAAAAAGAAAAAAAAAAAAATCAAACAAAAACAGGACTGCAGAACACATGTTTCAAATTTCCCCAATAATCGACTGAATTAACGGCCAGCTGACATGCACTCGCTGATCGCAAACATTCAACAAAGAAGAAGAGACAAAAGACCTGGAGGAATGGGCAACTTTCTTGGAAGGGCTCAGATTAGGGTGGGCACAAAATGGCCACAAAGTAATGCATGAGAATCAGAGGGGGACACAGACACAGAGAGAAAATGGTTGCTTAGTTTTTTTTTTTTTGGTTTTCAAACCCACCACCAGCGAAACAAAAATCTGGAGGAAGGAATTTGATTCTAAAGAAACATGTCAAAACAAATATTTCTCTATATATTTATATTATAGCAGCTATAGTGCAAGATTCGCCATCGCAAAACCGTGCCATTGGCACACCTTCTCACGGTGACAAAAGAGGAATTGGAGGAGAGGGGGCGGGGGGAGAGGGGTTGAGGAGGGGGGGAGAACTACAAGCAAAACCAAACAAAACCAAAGGAAGCAGGGGGTGGGGGGGGGGCAGATGCGAGTGGTGGCCAGTAGGTGGCGAACAGGAGCGAGGGGGGGGGGGCAGATGAGAAGTTTGGCAGCTTAACAGTCTGAACTGATGGGAGGGGAGTAAGGGGCCAGAAACGGAGAGAAAAAAAGACAGAGAAAGAAAGAGAGAGAGAGAAAGAGACAAACAAAAAAAACGGGGGGGGGGGGGGGGGGACAGAGATGCAGCACCAGGAGGAAATTAAAAACTAGACAACAGTGATGGAAGTGACAGAGTGAATTTTCTGGAAGGCACAGCACTCGCTCAAATCATGAACAGCAATGTTGAGAACAGTGAGGTGGGGGTTTGGGGGAGGGGGGGGCAGGGGGTAAGGGGGGGGAGCAAGGTGGGCCACAAGGACAGAGCGAGAAAGTTTTTCTTTTTGGATTTCCATAATTCACAGTTTAAAAATGAAAGATAATTGGTAATCTCTCATTCTAAAGCAGGGGAACAACTTTAAGAAAATTACAGAAAAAAAGGTTCCAAATCTTGAAGCTGTGCTCCTTCCATTTGAAATAAACTAAAGAGAATGGAATCACTTCCTATGTGTGGGACAACTCTATAAACAGGTTCATATGTGAGTGAGTGTGTGTGTGTGTGTGTGTGTGTGTGTGTGTGTGTATATAACACTGGAGTGACAAAGAAAAAGGTCCATATTAAAATGAAATACTGAATGGGGGAGGGGGTGGGGTGGGGAGGGGGAGTAAGACATAAAATTAAATAAATAAATGGAACAATACACGTTTCTTAAAAGGGGTGGGGTGGGGAGGGGGGTATACTTCATGTGTAAAAATGTTAAAATGAAACAGAAGGCAGGTTATCAAAAGACATGTGTTCTCTGATCTAATCAGGCAGTGAGGCAACAACTTGGTGGGACATACCGCTCTGGGCCACTGCTGTCAGGGACTGATACACTGGCATTGTACTGCATTGGCCGTGGAGGTTGGCATTGGGCAGGGGCATTCAATCACAAGTTGGCAAGTAAGGTGCCCGTTTATGGCAGAAGGGGCACGTTTATGGGCGGGGCCAACCGGGGTGTCAGATGGGCGGGCGGGCGTTCAGGGGCGGAGGATGGGCCAACGTCAAGGTGGGCAACGCAGGAGGGGCATGTCGATCCAGAACATGGGCAACGGAGGAAGGTGGCCAAAAATAAAAAAGTAAAAGGAGAGGGAAAAGGGGGAGAAGGAATACATTTTTAATTGAATACAGGCTATACTCATCACTCTACTGTCCTTAAAAGAAAAATATAAAACCAAAAAGAAAAAATTTAAAGTAGAAAAAAAAAAAAAAGATGAGACTGGCAAGTCTGGCAAGTGAGTGCACAAGAACACAGCGAGTGATCTCATCCAGCTCAAAGCAAAAGGTAACATTTCAAAATGACTACTAGGGTACAAAAGTGCTTGTGTCTCTTTACTTACTCCCAGAAACTATTGGGTCAGCTCAAGAGTCGAGACAACTGTCGAAAGGGTTGTTTTGTTTTGTTTTGTTTGCTTTTTGGGTTTTGGTTGTTAACCAGGGCAACAGCTGGCACATGAAGACCTTCTTCAGAACAACTGGAGGCCTGAGGTGGATTACCCCTCTACACCCCCTTTCCAAAAGATGCAGTCACATGGACACACCTGTGTCTCTCCCATTCCACCCACCCCCCCCCCCAAATCTGGACCCACTGTGTCTGTCTGCATGAGCCAACCCATAGGTGCAGAGTTTCAGCAAGACAGCGAACAAAACTCTGGGTCAAATTATCAGGCAACAGTTCGACGGGCATGCAGCAAGTTTTTTTCTTTTCTTCTTTCTTTCTCCAAGTGAAACTGACTGTCTATTTATTTAAGGGACTTTTTAAAAAGACTTGACCGATGTCAGGTTTGGACTTTTAGTTGTTTTGTTTTTTTTCCAACAACAGCAGTCAATGGGAGGTTTCATTAGCATGAGGCAGTGTTATAATCATTACAGTTAAATAGTTGGACAAACAAGAGGATACAGAGACTTGTCAGGGACCAAAACAGTTCTAGCCCACTAGAGTGCTACTGTTATTGCTCTCAATAAGAACTCCTTCCTACATCCCACATCAAAAACAACCAAAAAAATAATAAAAATCAAATAATAATAATAATAATAATAATAATAATAAAAACCCTGTCACTGGCCCCAGCTGGGAATACTCACGTCTGTACGCAAGGCTTTAATGTTCTTGCCACCTTTGCCGATTACAGCTCCTGCATTCTGGTGGGAAGTAGGAGGAAAACTTGTTAAATCATACTGGAAAATTTAAACATTTTTGTCAAGATAAATTGTTGAAGATTGACTTCAGCCAAACTGAGAGGTGATGACGGCTGAGGAGTTATCTGGGTAAGTACATAGAATTGTGTACACATGTGGTCCTTACTGGTGGACCAAGTAAGATGAGACTGGAAGCAGGTACATCCTCATCATTTGGTCAGAGATGTGAATGCTAACCTTGCTTTGCAGTAGCACACGAAGCTCCACCATTTCATCTGTGTTGCGAGACCGCTTGAAGGCCTGTTCCTCATCCATGTCCTCAGCAGGGCGTTTTCCTGGCAGTGGCAATGTAGTGACACACTTCAGCATTAATTTCATACAAAAAAACATGCAAATCTCTTCTCTCAGACTAAAATCCCTCTACACTGAGCCATCAAAAAGCTGCAACAAGTAACTCACCCAACATTGTGGAATCCCACATAGTAGTGAGGACTACTTGCCCATTCTTATCTACTATACAAAACCATTCGCAAGGATAACAGACAGCTAGCGCAAACAGCATGACAACTGATCAGCCCCAATCTTATGGTTATGGGATTTGGCAGACGCGTTTGTCTAGCAGATAAACACGAATTCTCTGGGTTTTACGATATTCGCCCGCTTATGCATGTGAGTATATGTTTGGACTGCTACATTACGAAGTGTGTATGCCCTTACCGTTAGTGTCAGTGTTGCTGAACGTAGTCTCTCCCTCCTGCTGTTCAATTTCTGTCTCCATTGTTTTCTACCACCGGTGAAATGCGAACGGGCTCCTCACTCCGGGAATCTGCTCCAGAGAGCATCCAAATGACAAACAGCACCCCGCTTCAGCCTTCAATTGTCTAATTAAGCTATCGTATAACTGACACAAAGCTAAACTAACAAGGGCCTTAAAGATTCCCATTACGTTACATTAATTCATAGTTTTTGGTCAAATAAATTAACCATTTTCAGGAAAAGTAAAAATAACGGGGAACTGTCTGACAACCAGACAACTGATCGTCGCTGACGGAAGAATATGCTAGAAAATTCAGTTCAACAGAGCAGATTTATCCAAGTCTTGGTTCAATTCCAGCAATAAGTTAAATGCAAAACGAGATAATGTCATTCAATTAATGAATAACGTTGCAACAGAAAGCTTGTTCTTGCAAACAGCAGTGCAGTCGCAGCTAACGTTAAACATAACGATGTCTACGACTACACCTAATGTAGACATCTAAGTACATTTGATCAATATTTGTTTAACTAAGCTGCACAAACTAGCTCAGTATCTCTATCAGAGAAACGCGCATCTAACATCAGCCAATGTCCAAATTTAGCTCTGATGCTTGGTAAAACACCGTCTACAACAGCTCAATGACCGACATATGAAATACCACCTAGCAGCTACTCCTTTGCTAAACCTGATATTAATTCGTTGCCATCCAATTAACAATAACAATCGATATGATGTCCTCATAGATAGAATCTAACCACAAATAGATAATTGTTAGTTAGGGCTTTAGCGATACTCATTGACAACATCGACTCCCAAAATACGACTAGCTAGCTTACTAGCATGCTTGATCTTGGTTTTCCGGTTATTCTGCTGCCTTGCTTTTGCAAAAGGCCGGGCAAAGTTCGCTAGCAAGATAGTATTCATCTCCAGACGAGGAATGAACTACATTCCACACGTTTGCGGTAGTATAATGTATTTAACGGTACTTGGCACTGCGTCGGCACTAAGTGTTCCAACATTTGCTATATTCAATGGTTAGTTAGCAAGCAAGCTTGTAAATTAGCAAACCTCTTTCCTCACCTTGCTAGTTCGGTAGCTGGTTAGCTTGAAAGCTAGCTAGCAATCGCTTGCTACCTAGCTTCGACTGCTACCTACGGTTAGCTTATTAACATTACACACCTTTTACAGCGACAATGTCGCCCTCGGAATATGTTGTTAAATCATACATTTACAGTGCTGGAAGTCAACTTGTATGCCCAACTATAACTAGCATTTCCAAATTACACTGTGTGTGTTTATTTCTCAGTGAGATTGCTTAAAAATAACACCAAAATGTGTTACAAACCTGTAACCGCCCCCGTCCGCCACTCCAAATATGTCGTAAAGATGTGCGCATTCACTGATGCTTATTTGACTACCAAGTTACTTTATTTTGTTATTGGTGGAACCAACGCGAGGGCGGTCCTTTGTCTTGGAAAACTATTGGGTAGATTCCACATCATTCAAACCTGTTCGTGAATTCTTCAACATATTTGGATAAACCTTGTGTCAATCTTTGCGAAACATTGCCTCCACACTTTTCTTACTGGTTATTGTGAAGTTTGGGTGGGAACGACTGGGTTTACATTAGTGTCGGACATTCAGGGATTGTTTAAATTCCCTAAGCATTCGCGTAAAACTGAAAACATCAGGAGCATTCTAGCCTAATCCAGATAAATTGGTCTGGGCCATAAATCCTGCGTCTTCCTTGATAGCTAGGCTACTCTTCCTCTCTTCCTCCTTTGCAAATGCCCCAACTGTTATGTAACAATCTATTATGGTTAGGTTACACTAACAGTTGTGCCATTTTACTTCAAATGTAGGCCTATTCTTTATGTAGGCTAAAAGTTGTGTAGGCCTAGCCCATGGCCCTGAGTGGCTGGCTGTCCCCTGTTATTATGTTCTGTTCTATTCTATCTATCTAAATCATAGACTCTATAGGCCTACTGTCAGAGGTGGACCGTAGGCTAACTAAGTAGCCTAGGCTACATTACTTGATTACTGTACTTAAGTATAATCTTTGAGTATCTGAACTTTACTTGAGTATTAATATTTTTGGAAACTTGTGACTTTTACTCCACTACATTTGAAAGACAAATACTGCAGTATTTGTACTGTACTTTTGACTCCACTTGATAAATGAGCATGAAGTACTTGTTACTTTTAAACACATTTGATTCTTAAATGCAGTAATGTGATAGACCATCTTGAAGTTGGCTGAGTTGGTTGTGGTATTGATGGTGACAAAAAAATCTTCATCAGAACATCCTTCATGTAGCCTGGGAGAACCCAGACGAACTTAGCAGTTGAGATTTGAGAAGTGGTCTGGTGTTAACCAGGCTATCCTCCATGATCATTGCGAAATTGTAATGAAATTAGACAATCACCACATAGCTAGATCTTTAGGCTACATTATTAAACATATAATAATCTACTCATAATTGAGTTATCTGGTTTCATATTCGGCAGTGAAAATGTTTTAGATTTGTGAGAGAATGAAAAATGATTTAAATTATATTATTGCATCCATTTGAATAGTTGCAAAGTTATAAAAGGTAAATGTTTTTGTTGGATGTAAGGAATTAAAGGTCTCTTCAAGTCCTATGACCGACCAAATAAATAAACATTACATTTCAATAAGTTAAAAAAGAAAAAAATACTTGTAGGCCTACTTCTGAATACTCAAGTATTCAGTACTTATGTACTTTAACTTAAGTAAAAATCTGACTTAGCAACTTTCACTGGTATTGGAGTAATATTTGACAAGGTGTATTTATACATTCACTTAAGTAAAGGAATTGTGTACTTCGTCCACCTCTGTTGTATAGGCCTACAGTCTAACTAAATGGCAGATAAGTCATGCATCATGAAACAACGTGTTAAAAGGTTATTTGGACAAAACTACAGCACTTTTTAGGCTAAGGGATGAATTTAGGGTCACTTGAAAATAAGCTTTTAGCCTAGGCTACTATATCATACGTAGACCGCCATATGTGGAATCAGAAATGCTGATTTTTTTTTTTTAGTAATTTATTACCAACTGAGAGCATACTGTTTTATTTTTTTGTAATCATTTTTTACAGTTGATGCCCTTATTATGAACAGCACCAGGTCAATGTAAACATAGCACCTCCCACTTGTCATTTCTAATGTCTAGGAACCTACATCTTGTTTATCATGTGATTCCACACAGAGAAAGAACACAGTGTATCTCCCGAAGGAATTTAGTGTACGGCTGAGAATAGCTAATTTTTACTCAGCAGTACTTCCTTAATTACATATTGTGGATGCAGGGTACCCCTGAGCTCTGAGGGACTATGTTCCTCCAGTCATTACGCTACCTCTGGAGAGCAGGAATCACTCATAATGAACCACTAGTGGTTTGCCCAATGCCACCCGGGGCACTCGTGTGTGTATGACTCTATAGGCTAGATAATATGATTGTGTTAATGAAAAACAAAATTGAATAGTGTCATGTAATTGTGAGCCTAATGATAATTGTGACAAGTGTGAGCCTATTGAAACAAAAACAAATCAATTCAAATTAAAATCACTAGGAATGCAAAGCACAGCAAGCACTCTTATGCAAAAGGCCAAGCAGCCTGACAAGGCTACAATGCCAACACATAAAATAGGCTATAAAAACATACATACACACACAGTTTGTAAATCTACAAATCATGTAAAATGAAAGGATGCATGGGTTAACACTTCCATAAAATTCCAGTTTGTGTCTTTGTGCTGTAAAATCCACTTTAGATAGACAAGTCAGTGCCACTCGCAAAATAGAGCTCTCATTGCTACATGTCCATCAATACTAGTTTGGAGAGAGCGACAGCTCCATAAGCCACTGAATCCGGACAGTCAGTCTCAATCAATTTACCGACGACTCAACAAAATGCCTTGTGTAGGCTAGCCTAGATGATTTGGTGACATCGGCCTACTTCAGAACTGGGTATACAACAACAACTAGTCTATACTAACCAGTTTTGAATGTTGAGAATAAAGACGAAATGTCAAGATTAAAATCAACATGATATTTCAACTTTAATCTCGAAAATTTGAGTTTAATGTCGACATGTTGACACGTCAATATTGAAGTCGACATGATATTTCAACTTTATTCTTGAAATTTCGACTTTAAAGTCGACATGTTGAGTTTAATCTTGTCATGGCAAATATTTTTTTTCTTCATGTTTGGCCCTAATACTCCGTCGTACAGTCTTGATGTATTGGAGTCTGCATTAACAAGTTTTCACCATTTTCTGTTTCATTGGTTTCATTGGCTAATCCCATACTTGACATTGTCTAAACTTTATGTATTGCCTCTAACCCAGGGGTGGGCAAACTTTTTGGCTCAAGGGCCACATTGGGTTTTGAAAATTGGCCGGCGGGCCACACAACCCCCCCCCCCCCCCCACCCCCCCAACGACACACGCCTAAAAAAAAACATTTTTTTTATAGCCTATAATTTAGTATGAAAAGTATTTGTTTTAAAATACTGCTAATTTGTTTTAAAAATACTGCTAATTTTATGCTGTTTAACAAATGTATAAATTGTACACTATCGCTTTAAGACAGTCGCTTTAATTCACGTTTATTTCTCAATGATCTTCTGCCTGCTCCACTATGGCTAGTGCTGTACCTACGGCTGGGCCCTCTCACAGTTTTTAAATGGTCAGTAGTGGGAACTACTGTTGCCTTCATGATTTCCTTTTAAAACTTTCTTATAAGGAGGAGATATTAATTATCAACAATCACAAGCCAGCTGGAACCTGCGGCTCTCTCTCCCTCTCGTGAGTGCAGACGCGTTCCCAATTAAATGGATTGCATATGTTCACGTTAGATCTGCTGCAAAGGAGATAACTAAGAGTTAACTTAGTTTAACATGATGTTATCTCTATTTAACATGATGTTTTGACATTGACATTGTAAACGTTATCTAAGGAGAGTGAAAAGCAGTTTGCAGTAAAGCTAACCAACGTCTATCGCAGGAAAAAAATAGCGAGCAGCCTGATAACTAGCCTAAATGAAATGCTCGGCGGGCCGGATGAAAGTGCTTGGCGGGCCGCATCCGGCCCGCGGGCCGTAGTTTGCCCATCCCTGCTCTAACCGCTCAAATTTAAGGATGGGTTCTCTTTAAGAGTATTCAGGCAAGACACACCTGTATAGGCTAGGCCATGGTCTAAAAACGTTGCAATAGCAGTTGAAAATGTGGATGGATGGGTGGTCTTAAATTAATGATTCATATGTAATCCATCCACTATTTCTTTCTCTGTCTTCATTTAAACAGACACACAAACACATACACTCACTCATATATAGCTTAATTGTGTGTCCCATAAGCCATCAAAACCGTTATTTGGCTGAAACTGGGATAGTTCATATGATGGTGAACATCTTGGACTACATCTCTGTGTGGCATATGTGTGCATGTTTGTCCAACACACACCATGCAGGACCTCATAGGAGCTCTGGAAAAATCCCATCTGTTACTACTTTGTATACCTCGGCTCTGAAGAACTACCCAATATCTATACTGTACATAGATAAACATGTGAAATGTAGGCCTAAGAATCTATTTTGTTCAAGTTGCCTACTTTATTTACTTTATTTGCATTCTTAACAATCTCTTGCTTCATAACATTTTGTCTTCAATGTTTTTCTTAAAGGAATTACCCGGAGTAAAATGCACTTTAGATCAATTTACGGATGATTGGGAGTACATACGTTGAGTTGACATCCAAAGGAGTCGATTGCCAAGTGTGCTCTGGAAATTCACAATTTCGTCGCCGTTTAAAAAAAAAAAAACATAGTCCAGTCCATACAACTTCATTTTAATTTCAAAAGAAATACTGGACTATGTTTTTTTTTTTTTTTTAAACGGCGACGAATTTGTGAATTTCCAGAGCACACTTGGCAATCGACTCCTACGGACTTTCCCCTACACCACCCCAGAGAGAAAAAGTCCAACCCACAGTAGCTCCCTGTCCTGTCCATGGGTCTGCTATAACATATCCTTTCCATTTACTCATACCTCCTGAAGTATAAGTCATCTCTCTTTTCTCTCTATGGCTAAATCTAGTAGATTGTTTTTGATTAGAATATTTTCCACATACATACAGCACACTGCTTGCTACAGTAAGCCTCCTCTACATACTTGCTGCACACTGCCCCACCCCCTACATACACAGCACATTGTCTTCAGGATCTTCTCCAACACACATCCTCTACATACTTACAGCACACTGCCCCCACCTACCCACACACACACTACACACACACACACACAGTCACTGCTCCACTCCCCTCCCGCCCACACACACATCTTCACTGTCATCACTCACATACATCATACATACAGTACTCTGCTTGCAATAGTAAGTCCCTGCCCCCCCCCCCCCTACATACACAGCACATTATTTCATCAGGAAGCTTCTCCAACACACATCCCCAACATACTTACAGCACACTGCCCCCCCCCAATACACAGCACATTGTCTCATGAGGAAGCTTCTCCAACACACATATTGCACACTGCCCTCTCCCCACATACACAGCACACTATCCCATCTCCCCTGTCATCCCCCCAAGACCCCTGGCAGTTGGGTTAGCCCCTTGAGCCGTGGATCTGCCCAAGGTTTCTTCCTTGGTAAGGGAGTTTTTCCTTGCCCCTGTTGCTCTTGGGTGCTCCTTGTTGGTGCACCCCCCCCCATCCCAATCCTCCCCCACCTCTCTTATGCAGCCCTTGCCACTTAATCTACTAAACCCCTCTTCTACTGCACTTTTTACCCCCACCATTAATGCACAAATAGGCTGACACCAGACATAATTTCACTGCATTTCTTACTTCCAGTAACTATATGCATGTGACAATAAACTTCCTTGTATCCTTGTATCCTTGTAATGTTGTTTGGAACTGTAGAAGAGGTATAAAAATAGCGTTTTGTAGCGGCGAAATAATATGCCCTTCTCACTTCCACGCTAACGAGTTTTGACTAAAAACGGTAACATCGAACTTTCTCAAAACACATCCGAATGACATGATTTGGATGTCAACTCAACGTATGTACTCCCAATCATCCGTAAATTGATCTAAAGTGCATTTTACTCCGGATAATTCCTTTAATGTTGCCCAAAGTCAAACAAATTATTTCAACACAGCTGTCTTCTGGCATTTTTACTGACCGATAAACTTTGATTTTATTTAGTGATGAGATGCACTGTGAACATTAGGCCTACGAGAGGCATTTGTTTTTGTTAGGAAAAAGTAATTCACTGTGGTGATATCTTTATGGTTTACAGGCAAAATCTTTCTTTGCATATGAGGTCCAGCATACAATAAGCCAAAAACTCCCTGATGGGTGATTCTATAATTTAGGGTACACTGCATGTCCACTGACACTGTTAAATATACTTATACAATCAAATTTCTTCAAACAAATGGCATTTTATGTGTAAACTTGCTTAATGAAATAACATCACACACCAGACAATATGTGCAATATATTCTTCATTTTGCTTAAAATGTGTCATTATGGCCCTAAATGACATATTTACTGTGCTCTTGGACACTTTCAATGCTGCAGAAATGTTCTTGTATCCTTCCCCAGATCTGTGTCTTCACACAACCCTGTCTCGCAGGTCCACGGACAATTCTCTCGACCTTGTGGCTTGGTTTTCAGTCTGACATACACCATGAACTGTGAGACCTTATATAATGTCCAATGGATTAATTTAGGCACAGGTGGACTCTGATCAAGTTGTAGAACCATCTCAAGGAACATTGATAGAAGTAGGATGCACCAGAGCTCAATTGCAATACTCATGTAAATGGAATATTTCAGTCTTTTATTTTTTATAAATTTACAAAACACACCAAACACCTGCTTTTTGTGGAGTGTTGGAGTATTGTGTGTAGATTGATGAGAAAATAAATAATGAATCCATTTTGAGATGAGTCTGAAACATATCAAAATGTGGAAAACTTGAAAGAGTCTGAAAACTTTCTTGAAAAAGTTTTGTTAGTGTGCATTTCAATGTATTCTCTGTGGAATTGTGTGAATTTCTGCAGTGTTAAATGTAATTCTACATTTAAAATTAAAATTTCGGTTTTCGACTGCTAATTAAATTCTGTCTCATGAATAAAATGTTGTCCATGGTTAACAATATGTCCAGTCAACTAGGTTACTAGTGTCAACCGTGTTATTTTCCTTGTCATATGAGTTACACTTAGATTTTTAGAGTTAAAATGGCCAATATGGATATTTCTGACATTTTTAAGCATTCTACTTATTTGCATAGGTTGGAGTTTACTATAGCATCTTTTTTAATGACCAAAAATAACTTTAATGGAGATTTATGATGAAAAACATCCTTGTCCATAAGGACAGTTATAAATGCACTGCATGTTCATCCTTAAAAAAAGGTTGATTATGAAAATCATTTTAAATAACAATTGTATGTGTGGCAGAAATAGACTCAAGAGCCTTCTAAATTGTATTTAATTTCAAGTGCAAGACTGAATTGAATGGTTTTTATAACACCCTGTTTGTCCGTAACATAGTTGACAAACTCTGAAGTAAAATCATGTTTTTAATTAAAAAATAAATAAAAACAGTTAATATTTAAGCTCTGCAGATAACAGATATGTAACACTGAATTAATATTGAGACACTTAATGTTCCACTGAGAAAGGACAGTGCTCTTGTGCTTTTTTGCTGACATGAAATGTACCATTAGAGAATGACCCTGATGCTGATGATAGGATTCCCTGCCCCCTTCACACCTGTCTTGTGTCTTTTGTTATTTTGTAAATTGTTTGTTTATCTTGATGTCACGAGTACGCTGGCGACTACGCCGCTCCGTCCAGCATTGTTTGTCTTTATGTGTCAATGTCTTGTGTGTGGAGCGCTTTGGATTGTACTAAGTACATGTTAAATGTGCTTTATAAATAAAATGACTTGACTTGACTTGACACCTCCTTGGGTCCTTCACACCTCCTTGGGTCTTCTGTCTTCAGAAAGATTTGCCATTTTGATGTGTTTTGGGAATATGGATGATTTAGAGATCTTTGATTAATATGTTAAATAATTTCTTATGAATGACTACACACAAGTGACTAATTTATGATAGCATACATCTGCTGCCCCCCGCCCCCCAAAAAAACTTGTAAAACTTGACCCAGCACTCAACCCAGATGCCCCGTAGATCGGGCCTGTGTTGTGGTCAGTTTATTGCGTTTACAACCAAAACGTTGTCTCCCTCTTCTGGATGCATCGTGCTACTACACCCTTGATCTCTCGTTTCCCAAGTACCTCGTTTCAGCAGCAGTTCTAAATGATCTATCCCTTTTGTTTTTTGTTGTTGTTACACTGAGCCATCTCGATGGCTATTTTGTTCCAATAAAGTACCTATACTTTATTGTAAATAACCTACCTTGTTTTAAAAACATACCTTTATTGTCTCGTCTGTATAACGCCGGCTGTTTATAAACACCGACATATTTGGCCTGTTAAACAAGTTTACTGTAAAATAGTAGGCCTATATATTGTTCGATTATTCAGTCGAAAATAGACTCACAGTAACACAATAAATTACACCCTATCTAACCAATGTGCTTTTCTCTCTTGTCCCCTGCCTTCTTTCGTCTGGAATGCAGGGCCAGACGTATTTTGTTTAGTAATTATTTGTCTTAGATGCAGCCCATCTTGTGCGTCAAAGCGCACGTCACACTCCGGTAATGGCCATCCATGAAAAAGTGGTATTGTTGAGAACGCGCGCTTCATGCGCATGCATGGCATGGGGTTCAAAGCGCACCTATGTGTTGTTGGTATGCAGAACTGAGTTCATCACTCACTTGAAATCAAGGGTCAGTGTTGAAAATGCCGAAAAAATAAACATGTTGCACCCTAGCAGTCACTGCCTGGTCACGCAGTTTACGAATTATTATAGGCTAGGCTATGCACCCGTCTATCCTTTTGCACATGGAGCCTATCTTTGAAAGCTCATCTTGCCATGCAGAAATCGGTCAATAACGCTCTTTTAGTTACATTGGTGACAAAGTGCCGACAGCATCGGAGGGCAGCTCACATTTGAACCAATTATTGAGTAAATGCAATTATAACGATGGCTTGAGGAGATGCGCTCGTCCGCGGCAGTAATCAATAGGCGCCTGCAGGTATACGCTGCTTTCTCGCACACGCACTCTGTCGCTACATCACCACGCACTCCCCGTTTTGCTTGTTTTCTTCCACGGCGCTGGATGTAGCGTCAGCACCGTAGATATTGCATAGTGCCTGCGGCGCCACGTTTTTGCCACCCAGTGCCAGTTTCTCGGAGACGGGGCGGCCGTTACTGACACAGGACGGGGGATTTTGGCACCCTTATTCGCGGCGTCGACATGTAATGGTGTGATACCACCATTCTGCGGAGACAGAGGGAAAGGCCATTCCATGACAGTCGCGCCTCACACTGAACAGCTCTGCGCTTCCCTGATCAGCGGCACCCGCGTCCACGCTGCTGAACCATACTGCTGAGATAATATCAACAATTAAGAACCAAAATAGCGCTTTAATCAAATATTGGTGGAATATCCTGGGACCCACCATGGTCGGAGGGGGGTGTGGAATGGCTCGCTTGGGATTCTACGGGGTTTTGATGGGGCTTTGGGGGTTTAGCGCCGCTTCTTGCCCTACATCCTGTACTTGCAGTACCTCGAGGATTGTATGTATCGAACAAGACCCGGGGATCGAGGATTTCCCCAAATTGGCGGAGGAGAGTGACATGGAAAACATCACAGATATGTAAGTGTGACTGACAAACCCAACGAGTGATTGATCTTAGTGACGTGTCAAATGAGCAGTGCTTACAATAACGCACGCTATTAAAAATGCCTTGAACAGCCTATCATGTTATGAAGGCTAATGCAATAAATCAATTCATGAGAGAATGAAATAATTAAACAAATAAATCAGCATATGTGGACTAAGGGGACGGTGGTGTACCATGACATCCGTAACCTTCCCATATCCCCCATCATTCCGAGAAGGGTAGAGCAGAATGCAGAGGACCTTGACAAATACAAATTTGGAGGAACCTTACTGCAATAATATGTAGATGAACATCGAGCATGGTAGTGGTCATAGTGAAAATATAGTCTAAATAATCGAATATTGATAGCCCTCTAACGTAGGTAGGCTTCATCAATGGCTTCATCCTCCTTTTCTACTAGAGGAAGGTGTGTGTGAGCGTGAGTGCCGAAGATGTGTGTGTGTGTGTGTGTGTGTGCGCCCCCCCCCCCGTCTTTTTGGAGGGGTGTATGGGCATGGCAGTGGCATGGCATATTGTAGTTATTGTATGGCCACAATAAACGGTAGCTCACATAAACATAGGTAGGATAGTGGGAATTTGGAGACGGACTGACACGGAACTTAGGCACTGAGGCTACGGTTTTGGCGGAGAGAACCGCTGAAACCAGACCGTGAGGAATAGACGGGGAGGAGAGGGGAGGGGGGTCAACCCAAATGTCTGATAGAATCTTCACGCACTCTCACTAAAAGCCTCGAAACGCCTCAAAGATGATTCTCGCCTTGATTCACAGATGATTATTGAATCGAGTATAGGCCTAAGTGCTTCGGGATGCACTGGTGAAACTGTAGCCTTGCATCGTGTTCCAATAAATGACAAAGCCTGAGCGAGGGCTAGCCTACTGATAATCATAAGATTAGGAGCCGGATACTTGGGATGTGTCTCTGTTCCATTTGAGATCTCAAAGCCGCTGTTTTTTCCTTTACTCATCTAAAATATTTGGGTTAAAGAGAATACTATTCCATCTCCTACGGGGTAGTCACAGCCCAGCGTGTCCGCAAAGCAACAAGCATCGGCGCCTACGCAAATATGTCACTCCGTTTCCAGGACAACGGCTCAACGGACTCTCTTTAGGCATGTACCATAGGCTACTAGGATCACGTCATTTTAAGATATAGCCTAGGCTATTTTTATTTAAAGCCATATTCAATTTGCGTAAACTGTGCATAACATGAAAGCAGGTCATGTCAAACCATTAATTTCAAAACATTACATGGCCCCTGAAAATATGAAATTGAAACAGGCCTATTTGTGTATTTGTAGGCCTGATAAGATAGATTGTTAGGCCTAGGCTACTCAGGAGCTAACTGATTTAATTTCCACTCAACGGTTCAATGTTTTTTATTCTCTTTGAATAGATTCATTACAAATCAGGACAGATTATTTACAATCAGCGAATCACATATGAAGTCTTACTTCAATCTCAGGAATCTGTAAGTATTATTTTAATACGAAAATCATCATTAGGCTATACCTATTTGAGAAAATACATGTTAATGCTGTTATTGTCTGATTTACCTTGCCTTTCCCCTTCAACAGAACTGTTACAAACTCTCAACTGTCATCAATATCTCCGAAAGCCTTCCTCTACAATGCCAGACTTCAGTATCTGTGCGTAATTTATGTATTTTCTGTGTTTCTCACAAGCCTACCACTATCACTGCTTTTTTTTTTTTTGCAGTAGCCTATGACTCCCTGTTTGTTTGTATTATCCTTTCCTTATTCTTGTCCAAATCATTTTGTCTCAAGTGCAGTTAGGCTATTTTTTTAGGATGGGTGGGAGCATGCCCAATTCAAAGACCAGTAGCCTAAGGTAAATTTGAAGCAGAGTAATGATTATTGTGATCAAAGTTCGAGGTCTTGCTCCTGTCTCTGACAAAATATTACCTTGGTCTTGTCGTGGTTTAGATCTTGGTGATAAGAAGTACAGACTATTTTGGGTCCAATCCACTTTCATCATTTATGTTTTTTTTTTAATTGCCCCTATGATTACACTGCTAAATAAAATGACACTTTCTTGGTCACATCTGTATTTTTAGGTGCACTGTTGCACAGTAGAGTGGTTAGCAACGTTGTCAGTCATGGAATATTGCATTTTATTGTTATACAAACACTTGACCACAGTCTTCTGTGACAGTTGCTGTCCTCCTCAGTGTCCACTATATTGTTCAGTAGTTTCCACCTTTTCACTTGAACGTTAATCGTGGTCAATCCTTGATACATTGGTTTTGAGTTTGGGGTTTGACCAGGGATGCACCAACTTCAAGTACCAAGTTCAAGTACTTATTTGTGTACTTACAATTACCTTCACCTTAAAATGAATTTGAACACAGGTTTATTTTCATTTGATACATTCTGGTTGTCTCTGGTCTTGATTTGTATGGTCTGGAATCTGGATTGTCTTGGTCTTGAATGTAACACCTTTAATGACAGATGCCTACTGTAGTATTCTTATAGCTGTCCGGGGGACAGTTTAGCATGGTTTGAATGATTGTCAGTAGCAAAGTGAAGTGGCTTAAGTACAATTACAACTTGAACTGCCACACTACCAAATCACAACTGAATGTTGTACTCATTTTCACATGGAGTGTTGTGTTTTTCTTGTTGTGTCAGGAGAATATGCTACAACTGATGATTTTTTCTATCTTTCAGAAATCTCAAAGACAATAACCTGTCAACATTATCATGGAAAGCGTTCAAAAATTCAAATATGTCATATTTGTAAGTTTCTGAATGTCTAATTCCTTAACTCATTGTTTCCATTAACTGTGGTTGGTGTGTGTGTGTGTGTGTGTGTGTGTGTGTGTGTGTGTGTGTGTGTGTGTGTGTGTGTGTGTGTGTGTGTGTGTGAGTGTGTGTGTGTATATGTGTGTGAGTGTATTTGTGTGTGTGTGAGTGCGAGTGTGTGTGCATGTGCAAACATCGGCTTATAGGCAGCCTATATAGCAGGCTTGTGCAAAATTCCAGAATTTAATTGAAACTGGCTCTTAAATTCCAATTCAATTTTTGAATTTCACTTGCATTTCAATTGAGGTAGCAAACAGGAAGCAGAATTGCAATTCAAATTGTGCACAACCCTGCTATATAGGCCTAAATGTCTGTTTGTGTATATAGTGTGTGTATGCACAAACTATTTATATGATATTGTATATGATATACAGATTATATTTACAAGCTTTGTTGGGTTACTCATTTGTTTGCATAGGTATCTATCTGGCAACCCTCTGCAGTGTTCTTGTGAGAACATGTGGATTAAGTTGTGGCTGGGCCTGGATGAGACTGAGAACCAGGAGCTCCAGTGTATTGATGAGGGAGGCATAAAGTCTCTGTCCAGATTGGCCCCAGCAGCCTGCGGTAAGCTCTGCCCTACCACTAAAGAGATTTGTATGTCCCATGACCATCACACATCATCTATTAATGTACATGGCTGTAGACGTCAGGACTAGCCTACCAGTGCCAGTGGCTCTGTTTTGTGATATAATTGATCAGATATGATTGTGATAGAAGTTGGCAGAACAGAAGGTGCTTGGTGGTGGTGGTGGTGGTGGTGGTGGTTGTGGTTGTTGTTGTTGTTGTGGTTGTTGTTGTTGTTGTTTTTGTTGTAATCCAAGGCATTCTTTTAAATAATGAAAGGAGGATAGAGGCCTGCACACTGTTGTAAAAGCTCCAAGGCAACTTTATTTTAGCAACGTTTCCTGGGTTGCCTGGGAGCTTTTACAACAGTGTGCAGGCCTCTATCCTCCTTTCACTGCTGACACACAGACCTGGCACCTGGTATAATCTTTTTTGGATATGCGTACCCTTCCCTTTGGAACTGATTATTTTAAATAATGCATACCATGCCTTAACACTATGCTCACTAACTCACAATGATCTGCATACTATAAGATACTATAAATTATCAGCAGAATCTTATTGGTGTGCGAGACCTGGGAAGTTCTGGAGATCACTGTATTGTGTTATTTGAGCCAATCAATGTTCAGTGGAGCTTTCATATTCAGTAATTCAATTCAGACCTCCATATCTTCCACCATTCTCAGCACTCCAGAGGGGTAGTTCCCTGAAGCTATAACTAGAACAAGTGTTTTCCCAGTCTCTTCTCATTTTGAATTTAAATTCAACTACGAAGGCAACATTTGATTCAGTATTTCCTGTCACTAAAGTCCTGGCATAGCAGATGTTTCTTCAGGGAAAATCCAAAAGTGTTTTCTATTTTTTCTGAAATTGAACCATTAGGCAATCACAATCCATATACTGTAATACAAGGAGGGAAGAAACATCATTCAAATGTTTAAGTCAGACACACTTTACGGGGATTTAGTTTAAACTAAATGTGTTTAATAACACATCTTCTACATGATTTTGAGCTTTTTTCTTCTTTCAAACTGCCAAAAACAATGTACAATGCATCCTCTAAACATACTCTGATTTCAGGAAATCGCACAACCACTAACTGCCAAAAGCCAGCAAACACATGTCAGTGTTTCAATAGATAGCTTGTGATAGCCAAAAACAAAGTCTAATTTCTACCATGTAGCAAGATGTTTAATAGTGTATTGTTCTATTAACATTGCACAATCAACATAATGTGACTGAAATGTCTGAGTTATTGTTTTCTTCCAATCTTGCAGAACCTCCCACAGCCAATGTGACCCCATCCATTCTTACTCAGATGAATGGAACCGATGCCACAGTGGTCTGTACAGTCTCAGGACATCCCACCCCAGAGTTCATGTGGAACACCGACACCCTGGCAACCAGTGCTGAGGTAACAATAGTATCTCTAGTACCGTAGATACAGGGAATGGAATGCTTAGGAGTAAGACAAACTCTAGCTTTCACCCATAGATATCTACAATCACTTTTAAAATGGTTTATAGTTTGATAATAAGCTGTGCCAAAAAAGGTGCTCAGTTCATCAATTCAGCCTGGTTCACTACTACAAACAAATTGACGAATTTGCAATCCCTATTCAGCAATTCATATGGTGGATAGACAGTGATATATAGAATTCCCAATCCAAAAATTTTTGTTGTTGTATTTTTACATAGCTATGCCACCGACATTCATATGAAATGTATCAGGAAAGCCTATTTCACCACTCCTCAGACATTACCCCTTCTTAGACTGCCAGCCTCTAATATTCATTCAATATTCATCCATGACCCCATGTACATCTCACCACAAAACCAACAATTTAACCCCCCATGGGCTCACTTACCATACCACTCAGGCATCCAGCTCAGTCTGTGCTCAACAATATTCAGTTATAAAGACTCCTGTCTGGGGCGCATTTTAACCCCCACTGCCTTTCACTCTCTGACCACAACCAATGATTTGACTGGCAAAGAAATGCAATTATGACAAATTCCACTGTAGAATAAACCAGCCTTGAGTTAAGTTTTTGTTCTGTTCTATTAATTATCATCATCGGGTGTATTACGCTATTAGGCCTTAAAAATGTATGATGAGACAGAAGGCCTAAATGTGGAGACTTACAAATCACATTTTCAAATCCCCTCACTTAATGTTATAGCCTCAGTCGACCCATTCTAGCTTTGTTTTTGTTCCTTAAGACTGATTGTCTGCACTAGTGTATGCACTAGCGAAACCCAATCTCACTTACAGTAGCTGTCACAGTGACTAGTGGCTTGAGGGGAAAAGAAATACAACAGGAGTCGCTCTCTAATACCGACAACAGGAACATGTGCAGTGCCGAGTTAGATAGAGAGAAAGTCTTGTAAATGTTGTAAAGTCATATGCCATGAATCAACTTTGTATTTCTGTATTATGAATAATGTAAATGTGCAACTATACTCCAGATATGGTACTGGAGTAACAATATAAATTCACAATGCCCTACACAGACATTTTACATTTCTTTTGTTTAATGTTTCAGTTGCCTTTGTGTTTTAATTGGTTTCACATTTTTAAAATGGTAATTGATCAAAACAAGAAAAGAAATCTGCTTAATTTAAATCCCAATGTATTGCATAGTCACAGTATTCAAGAAGAACATATCAAATGACCAAGAATCAGATATTCAGCTATTAGTCTGTTAAGTAGAGTAGAGTCGTTTTTGTTTTTTATTAACACTGTTGTTTTGACTCTCCCAGGTGTACCCGTCCAAGCTTGAGTCCAGGCTGGTCCTCAGCAGGCTCTCGCCAGCGGACAACGGCCGGGAGATCACCTGCAGCGCCGAGAACGTGGTGGGCCAGAAGGAGGCTACCCTGCAGCTCAACGTCCTCTGTAAGAACAGCCGTCCTGACCGCTGGGCACTCTCAGGTTCAGATTCAGGTTTGCTTTCAGGTTCAGAGGGGCCAAATGACACTGGTGCCCAACTCGTCTCCATTCAGACTTGCTTTTACCCTTTAGTCCAGTTAGCTGTTCAATTCAGGTCAATTTAGTTGATTTATACAGCGCCATTACTGAGTGCTTTTGAGGGCAGGCAGATCAGGCATGTTCTGATGGAAGGGTTTCCCTCCCTGTCCAATTCATTCTAATAGATCCAGGTCCCTGCCATGGCTGACGCGTTGAACCATGGATGCATCCAGATCTACACTCTTAAAACGAATGTGTTGATAACAACACAACTTGCGTTGTTTTTTTAACACATCTCTGTGTCCAGATAGGAACAACACATTCATTTTAAGAGTGTATGCAGATGATTGATGCATGGATCATTGAGATTTAGATTTTTGCTGATGATTGACAGAATGCACTGGCCAATAGTCGTGCTCTCTGAACCTGGAGTTTTCCGCCCCTGCAGATCCCATAAACTGGTCATTTCCTCACACTCTCCTGCTGGTGTGGTCATCTTGACTCTTCATAAGTGTTAGCTCCTACTGTCAACTTCTTGCTCCCTCTGGCGTGACTCACTTAGTTCCACTGTGGTGGACTTTTTGACTATGTCAAAGATGGCCTCTTTGTGTACATTGTGGTGGTTGTATTTTCATTTTGTGTAATTCAAGTATGTTTTGGTTCACCTGAGTGCCTTTAGCCAGTTTTATTGATTTCCTGTCCACTTTGCTGTACTCTTCCCTGTGTGTGGCACCTTGCTTCATGTTGTTCTCTGTGCCATTCCTCCCATCTGGCTGTGTGGGTAACCAGGACAGACTCCGTGTGGTGGCGGGGGAGGGGACTCACTTGCAAAAGCTGTTGCACCTTCCTGTCTAAACGCTGTCAGGCTCTTCCTTCTGTGTAGCCCCTTTCCACTTGTCCTCCTCTTCCTCTTCCTCTACCTCCTCCTCTCTCCTCCTCCTTCTCCACTCTGCAGTTCATCCCCCCTGAATCCTCCCAGTGCCCTGTGGGTCATTCTTCCTCTCCTCTTCCTCTTCTCCCTTTCTTGTTTTCTCGTGGTCAGTCCCTCCCACCATCGTGCACCTGCAGGAGCCGCGTCAGAACGCGCACTGGTGCATCTTCTTTCTGGTGCGCGGCAACCCCCTGCCCACGCTGGAGTGGTACCACCACGGCGAGCTGCTCGTCGAGCACGGCTACGTGCAGACGCGCATCTACGAGGAGAAGGAGAGTGAGAAGGAGGGCTGTCTGGAGCTGCAGAACCCCACACACATCCACAACGGCGAGTACAAGCTGATGGCACGGAACAAGTACGGCACAGATGAGAAGAGGGTGGAGGCTCACTTTATTCCCCCTCCGCCATATGTTGGTGTGTATATAAATGGACAGGGGAGCTGTGGGTGACTATGTGATGTTGTGACTTTTGTTTACCTAAATATTTGTGAACAAAACTAGTATTTTTTTTTCTCACTTTTTCTCTCCTACAGATGAGCCCACCGTACCTTACTATGAATGTAAGTGACTCATAGAATACTATTTTTCTCCTACCTTAGACCTATTCTCATCTTGTAATGGTTGGTTTATTTAATTCATCTCTCACACTTGGATTGTATGTCAGCTTTTTTAGATTCCAAGATGTTCCAATTCCGAGTCTCAATTGTTTATCTAAACTCACAATTATGTAATGCTGAAGACACAACAATTAAAAGTTACAAATGCAACCAATTAAAACTGATGATGAAGATAAATAGTATCATTTCTTTCTCATGCCAGGTGGCGATGGGTTTCCTGAGTGCCAAGGTACAGTATTCATAGTAGTGTTTGCAAAAAGGTATTGATAGAAAAAATATGGATGATTTTGAGGAACACAATGGATTGTGCTGCTTGAGTTAATAGAACAACATGTCTGACACAGATCCACTCTATTATGTTTGTATTCATTTTGATCAGAGATTCTACAACAGAAACCATTTCTGATATAGTAACTTCCGTGTTTTGTCACATTTGTTTGGCTACTTGGCTAAAACATTCTGGTTCAGACCCTGAATAGAATTAAATATATTGATCCTAGAGAAAATGGCTATAGACGAAAACTATTGGGGCTCAATACTCTTGTCAGTTCAAAGAGTGTAAGACTGGAGAACCAAATCATGATATGGTTATGGTTATGGTATTTTTATTGACGCTTTTGTCCAAACGAACTTTAAAAACTGAATTTTTGGCATGGCATTGGAAATTTAAACAGGTGACCTCAAGATGGTGGCCTTTCATGTTATAAGGCTAGTGATTTTATGTTGGAGAGCAATTGGTATTAGCTTCAGTGCCAAAGACACATACTGTAATCATATCAGGGGAATAATTTAAATAGTGATTCATACTGCTGTGTGCACTTTTCCCACAAGTCCATCATGCATTTGTCTCTCTGGTTTTACTTGCACAGATACTCCACCCCCACAATCCGAGGACAAGGTGGCTGTAAGTATCAGAGCATTGATAAGCTTATAAGCTTATAGTATGGTGAAGATATGATGAAAAAAAGTGGTGATTTCTGTCTGTCTATCTAACTATCTATCTGTCTGTCTGTCTGTCTGTCTGTCTGTCTATTTGTCTATCTATGTATCATTGTAGGTATATGCTGTGGTTGGAGTGGCTGGTGTCGCACTGACAGGGTGCATCCTCATGCTGGTCATTCTAAAGTACGGGAGGAACTCAAAGTTTGGCCTCAAAGGTAGGCATGTCACCTCACAAGAACACAAAACAACTGAAATGATAACTAGGTCTAGAGTCGTGAAAACGAATCATTAAAAACAGACTTTTTTGGTTGTCTAGTTGTGTGTTTTAAGGCCATTTTTCTTTGGGGGCCGTTTAATGTAATTGTCATGGTAGTGATTCTGTTCATAATTATGGAACAATTGCAAATGATTCTTCATATAGCATAGCTTGTTATTTGCGTGTGTATTTATTCTTGTACTGACCCTAGTAGAGAGAAGCTGCTTCTGTGCCTAAATGTAATTTTGTCTCCGCTTCCATCAGGCTCCTCATCCGTCATCAGTAACGATGATGACTCCGCCAGTCCTCTCCACCACGTCTCCAACGGCAACAACACCCCGTCGTCCTCAGAGATGGGCCCCGACGCCGTCATCATCGGAATGACAAAGATCCCAGTCATCGAGAACCCGCAGTACTTCCGCAACACTGGCAGCATTCTGAAGATGGACACGTGTGAGTTGCCATGGCGCGCGGCGAGCCGGAATGGCAGCTGCCAGCGATCCGGTCCCTCCAGAATAAATCTGAGCCCTGGGCCCCGCCACTGGCCAGTTGTCATAGTGACCACCCCTGCTATTGCCATGGCAATGACATTGGGATGGCGACTGCTCTCCTACTTAAAAGAAAAGAAAAGAATGAAAAAAGAAAACATTTGAGGAACAATTTTATGATTGATTTTGCAGAGTCAAACGCAGACTGACTGGATTATGTTAACCTCATGCGTACAAAATGTTTTGACTGTTATCTGGTGCATATGCACCCTTCTAGACAAATACACTTATCAGAGGTTAATGTGACATCTGTGTACAGGTCCTGTAAGAATAAGAGTGAATGTTTCTTGTTCACAGTTGTGCAACACATCAAGCGCCACAACATCGTCTTGAAGAGAGAGCTGGGAGAAGGCGCTTTTGGGAAGGTTTTTCTGGCAGAGTGCTACAGTTTGTCACCAGACCAGGACAAGATACTGGTGGCTGTCAAGGTACAGAGCTCGGACATTGCAATATTTACACAGCAGTTCATTGATCTGTGTGAATGTATCTGTATCTGTCTCATGCTACAATCATTTCTAGGTGAGTGTCCATGGATCCATTCCCCTGCAAAGATACACAATTCTCTTAAGAAATTGAACTTGCAGAATATTGTACTACTGTATTGAAAGCTTAACTGTGATAGATTTCAATGTAGCATCTAGCATATTGTGGGAGGTATGAATCTAATTGTTGGCCATTTTTTCAACTTCATTTCCTAGTCTGAGGTGTCATAATCAATATTTTCCAAAGACATTTTCCCAATGAATTGATATTCATGGGATTGATGTCAGTACACTGAAAGAATGGAGTAGAGCACACTGGGGTGGAGAGAGTTTCCGTGAGCATGCCTCGGAAGATGGTGAAAGCAGGACCAGATCATGTTACTGCCAGGCAGAGCTCGTGGAAGACATTTGTCAGGAAGATAAATAAGCTGCATATCACGAGTCACTGTTCAACATCTGCCACAAAACAAAAGATGTCTACCGAAAAGGACCTCAGAGTGGTAAAATACAATATTTTTTACATACAATATGTATCAAGCACATAAAAGAATGCCATTGGCAGTTTAGGAGTATTTGATATTTTATAATGAAATAACCATACACCAGGTAGGAGTTTTTGAGTCCTTGATATATGTTGGTAGCCACATTTTACTGGCATTTGCATTATATGGGTATTTGCCATTAACACCTTGTGATGTTTTATGGGTCTTTCTACTGGCCTTGTTTCCAGCACCTCCTGTGTTTTCATGTAGAGGGCGATGCATTCATTTGTCTCCTGTTACATGAGGTCATATGATAGCCTGGTCCTTGGATGCTACCCATACATCCTGTGTAACTCCTGGAACGTGCACTCAAAGCAGCAGCTCGTATAGATCATGCTGGCCCTCATTGATTTCTCTGGCCGGAAAGCATCGGCTCATATCACAAGATGTCTGGTGAGCTCAGTAAGCTGCTTGCCTCGGTGGCTGGTGATCGGTCACTCTTGATACGCCACGAATAATATTTCTAGTCCATTCTGTTAGGGCTGAGTGAGTTTATCACCTGGTTCTCTTTCTGCTGATGTTGAGAGGGTTCTGTACTGGTTCCTGGTGCTATTATAGTTTGAAATGTTCAAATCTGATCCGAGAAATTCACAGCGACTGAGAAAAACTGCAGAGTGAACTGTTATACTTTTGGACTTTTGTTCATAACATTGACAAAGGAACTTTTTATTCTGATGGCACTGGCATGTTGATCAGAATAGATTTTCTTTTGAGACAAATACTAAGCATTCTGAGCAAGTCATGTGCTTTCGCAGGCAATCCACTGAGTGCTGCAGTTTGCACAAATTGTCTCGAGAAATGCACTTACTGTTGTGCAAATGTTAGTTATTTGAGAAATACACCAAAATGTGGTATAATTTGGTCCTGTGCAATTAAGGCACCATCATATAGAACCATAATATATACTGAATACAAAACTACCGGTAATATGAAGAGTGATATAACACAGTTTTTTACAATCGCTAAGTGTTTACCTATATGTAAAATAGTGTAATAGAGCAGTGTTTTTCAACCTTTTTTGTGCCATGGCACACTTTTGACACTTAAAATGTCCCACGGCACACTAACATCCTGTGTGAAGAAAAAATAAACATACCATAGCCTAACATTTCAAATAATACACAGGCCTTATTATGGCTTCTATGCAAGACCTGCTCAATAAAACAAGCACCCTCTGTTTCATTTGTAGGTGACTATCTAATTTAATTGTTGTTATGAACTGGATATGTGATGATTCTGTGAATACTGGATATGGGGGCCCCTACAATGCCTGCATACCACAAATAGTGCAATCATACAATCAATGAGAGCATGTGGTTATAAATTCTTTGATGCAACAGTTGCTTTTCTGGACCAGTGAGTGACATTTGGGTAATTTTCTGCGGCACACCTGATGATCTCTCATGGCACACTAGTGTGCCCCGGCACAGTGGTTGAAAAACACTGTAATAGAGAACGTTTTTTATATGAACAAAATGTGGTTTTGGTAAGAAAACTAAATCATTGGCTAACTGTGACTACAGATTGGACAAAAACATGGTTATAAATAATATAATATAATAATATATAATATAATATTTCTCTAAAACCTCACATTAAGCAGAGGTCACCTTGATCTCTCTCTCTCTCTCTCTCTCTCTCTCTCTCTCTCTCTCTCTCTCTCTCTCTCTCACACACACACACACACACACAAACACACACACACACACACACACACACACACATAGACAGAGACACACACAAACACACACACACCTTTGTAAGCTCCACATTTGAGACTGTTCTCCTGTCCCCACCCTTGTGTTTTTCTCCACATTCCCGTGCAGCCAGCGCATAGACCTTCTTAATGGCCACTGCTGCTGGTTCTCATCCCTTCCTGGTTTCTGTCAAGGACCAGTAAAGTAATTGCCCTGGTCTTGCTTCAGGACCTATTAATCCTGGAGGCCTGGTTTTATGTAGGCCTTGCATCCAGCGCAGCGGCTGTGATGGTGATGGATTGTTATGTGTGTGTGTGTGTGTGTGTGTGTGTGTGTGTGTGTGTGCCCTGTGTGTGTGCCCTGTGTGTGTGCTGTGTCCTGCAGACACTGAAGGAGGCCAGCGAGAGTGGCCGGGCGGATTTCTACCGCGAGGCCGAGCTGCTGACCAACCTGCAGCACGAGCACATTGTCACCTTCTACGGCGTGTGTGTGGAGAGCGACCCCCTTATCATGGTATTCGAGTACATGAAACACGGCGACCTCAATAAGTTCCTCAGGTGAGCTGGTGTGAGGGTGTGTTTGTTTGTGTATTTCTGTCTGTCTGTCTGTGTGTGTGTGTGTGTGTGTGTGCACCTGAATGTAACACAAGAAATACACAATATGCAATCTTAGACTAGCTATATACAGTATGTTGCGTATATGATTCACTGTACCACAAAGTCAATGTTGCTAATATATGTATTAATGCTCGTGTTTATGTTAATACAGATTTGGATAACTGTATATAAATGTATATGTATTTTGACATCTATCTATATTATATGTATGGACAATATATGGATTGTCTTCTATGTGTGTATGTTTGTATGTGTTTGTGTGTGTAATGTGTATGTACACATTTGTCTGTGAGTGAGTGAGTGTGTGCAAGCATGCATGCGTGCGTGTCTGTGAGTGAGTGCGCATGCATGCGTTTGTGTCTGTATGTTCGACTGTCCTCTTGTAACAGTATTGATTGACAGTATTATTACATTGTGGCTTGAATGTTATTCCTTATTTGTGTAAGTTGCTTTGAATGAAAGCATCTGTGAAATTAATTCACTAGTTCGCCCATCTGTATGATTGCTATTGCTGAGCGTATACAGTAAGCTAAACGAGTGTTTGGCATGGTAGCTGGCCGTGGTCCTGGAATGCTTGAAGCGGAGATCACAATGGAGCGATGTGTGTGTGTGTGTGAGCAGGGCCCACGGTCCGGACGCGGTGCTGATGGCGGACGGTCAACAGAGCGTGATGGTGGAGCTGACGCAGTCTCAGATGTTGCACATCGCGCAGCAGATCGCTGCGGGCATGGTCTACCTGGCCTCGCAGCACTTCGTCCACAGGGACCTGGCCACGCGCAACTGCCTGGTGGGGGAGAACTTGCTGGTCAAGATCGGCGACTTCGGCATGTCGCGGGACGTGTACAGTACTGACTACTACAGGGTGAGTGTGTGTGTGTGTGTGTGTGTGTGTGTGTGTGTGTGTGTGTTTATGTGCTAGGAAAAACCTGGTGTGATGTCAAGTAGTAGCCTATTAATATATTTAGTCCTACTCATCATGGTATGTACTAAAGTTGCCCTGCCAATGGAAATCTTCTCTATATTTCTGTCATACTGTAGTCCTTAACATATATATATCTCATTACATTCATAATTCACTTTCAGCCTAAAAGAATCATAGGTGCACTTATAATGTGCCTGGTTAAACATATCCACATTAATTTAGCATGACAGCATGGATTTAATCCCAATTACAAATCAATTACAGATCGCTAAGCTTGTTTTAATTGTAATAGCATTAGGTGCTTTATGGCTCGATCAGTGGTTGGACAGAGAGGTATTTTCCTTCAAGTTACATGTAACTAAATAATAGATAAAATGTTGACGGTAGATTTAGAATTTGTCAGTAATGTCTTAAACAACCACACAGACACAGCAAAACCTCTTGATTAGTCTCACACCACGGTTTTGCACTTGTAGAGGCAAACTTCTATAAATACAAAAATAACGAGGCAAAGATACAAAATAAATTGTGACAGCCATTTTAGGCATGGAACCCCATTGCCACTTAATGGGTCTTGGTATCGATGACAAACAATTGCCTTGAGTGGGTACAAAGTCATTTGGTTGCTATATATAGTACCTGTGCTGTCCAGTTCACTATCATAGAAAATCTATTATGGGATATTTTAGGGACAGGAGAATTGCCTGTAGGTTACAGTTAATCTTTATCTTAGTATATGAATTAATTACATTTTGTGTACTCAACATCCATTTATGTTTTAACATCTTATCAGCTATTAAACTAGACTTATCTCTCCTTTCTTTACCTTTAATAATACCATCCTCATTTTGTAAGTCTATGGATAAAAGCGTCTGCTAAATGAATAAATGTAAATGTAATGTAAATCTTAAAATGATAGGTACGACCAAATATTGCTGTTGTTGTTGCAAGCCAGCTACAATGTTTGTTATTCAGTATACTGTATTAACAATGTTCTTGACTGTATTAATGCCATACTATAAAAAACAGAAAGTCGTAACTGTCGTAACTCAGAAATACCACACAATTCATCAGTCCACACACAGACTCCCCCCCCCCCCCCCCCCCACACACACACACACACACACACTAATGCTGAAATGCAGTTCGAGGTCTCTGCTGTGTGCTATAGAGACACCAGTGAGTTACAGTTATAATAATTCCCCCCAGCACTGTTTATCTCTTGCCATTTAAATGCAAATTCACTAATCCCCACCAAACTGCAGTTTCCATGGATATAAGGGGCACTGACTGGTGCAAAATGGACAGACTAGTTTAAATTTCGTCCTTCAATAGAGAGCTTGCTCTTTGCTCTCACTGTTGTTGCTGCTCACTGCACAGTAAATATATGTCAGTAAATACATTAATCAGCTTCTTTGATCCACATTTAACCCAGCTCTGAATGCTGAAGAACAATCAATGGAGGAAGCAAGCTACCCACTTTTATGTATTGATATCAGACAGTAATATGGAATATATAAGGAGCAGTGTAGATGTGCTGTACTGTATGGCAGAAAGGGCTTCTCTCAGTAGTATGTAGCCTCAGTCTCAGGAGGTCTGTGGAACTGTGGCATGGCCTGGAAGTGTGTGTGTGTGTGTGTGTGTGTGTGTGTGTGTGTGTTTGTGTGTGTGTGTGTGTGTGTGTGTGTGTGTGTGTGTGTGTGTGTGTGTGTGTGTGTGCCTCAATGGCTCCCTCTGCTGTGTGATTCAGAGTACATTCCATCCTTACAGATGTGCACACGTGTGTGTGTGTGTGTGTGTTAATCATGATGCAGCACATCTACATCTAAGATATAAAACTCTGCCTGAATCTGTCATTAATGTGTATAAAGGTTAATCTATAACACCAAACCTCTGTTTATGTCTGTCTCTCTGTGTGTGTGTGTGTGTACGTGTGTGTGTGTGTGTGTGTGTGTGTGTGTGTGTGTGTGTGTGTGTGTGTGTGTAGGTGGGAGGCCACACCATGCTGCCCATCCGCTGGATGCCCCCAGAGAGCATCATGTACCGGAGGTTCACCACCGAAAGCGACGTATGGAGCCTGGGCGTAGTGCTCTGGGAGATCTTCACCTACGGCAAGCAGCCCTGGTACCAGCTCTCCAACAACGAGGTCAGACACCTCTGGGTCTGGGTTCTCTGCTCCTTCTCTGTTTGCTCGAGATGCGTTACGTTAGTCGTTAGTCAATGACTTGAACCAAAGTCAGCTCTCGACAAAGGAAAGGTGTTGACAGTATGCTCAGAATACTTACGATTATTTTGTGACAAACACTAGTTCTGTGGGAACACCCCAACAGTAGATCTGTAATGACATAGCTATTCATTAGCATAATTTCAACAGGTATTGAAATGTCAGACGGTAGTGGAGAAAGGTCTGATGAAATGAAAAATATCAAGGAGAATATATGACATACATACTGTATGTACTGTGAGTGTGACAGCTCTAAATACATCACTGAAAATACCCCACTTTATCCCATTACAGTTTTTTTGATCGCTTTAATGCTTGTGTCAACTCTAACATCACGTTTTCAAAACAATTAACACTCAGGTCTAAACAAAAGCGATCTGGCCAAAATGACACATGTTGCTTGCAAAAGGCTTACTCTCTCAAAACATTTAAAAACATGCAGCAAAAGCTAATTTTGTCTTCAAACAATACATGTTGTAGTCAAATCACTGTGTGATTTCAATCAGTCATTACACACTGGACAACAAAATGCAAAATATAGTTCTTAAAATGAGGAGTTTCAATCTTCAATTTTGCTATGTCTGTGTCATTTCTTTATCATTTTTCTGGTATCAGAAAAACTGTCAAAAGACTAAATGTACTGAATAAAAATGAATTAAGTATAAATACTCTTTTGATCTCTGCATTTATCCCAATCCGTGAATTAGTGAAACACATTCAGCACACAGTGAGGTGATGCACACACTAATCCCGGCGCAGTGAGCTGCCTGCAACAACAGCGGCTCTCGGGGAGCAGTTAGGTGCCTTGCTCAAGGGCACTTCAGCCGTGCCTACTGGTCGGGGTTCGAACTGGCAACCCTCCGGTTACAAGTCCGAAGCGCTATCCAGTAGGCCACGGCTGCCCCGAATTGTATTCATTCCTCCCAAGATGTAACTGTCATTGACATGTAAGCCCTACAGTAAACACCACAAGACGGATTTAAAGAAACTGGGATCCACTTGGTCTTCATGAACACCTTCTTTGCACAGCAGAAGTCATCTCTTGCAAATGTATTCACACATTTTCATTGGGTTCACACATTTCTCACACCCTTTTGCAAAACAGTTAACACAGATGTCATTCAAAAACCCCAAACTCTATTGGTTTTCCCATGCTAAACAAAAGGAAAACATCTTTTCACAGGTGGTAGAGATTCCTTGCATAAGTCTGAATCTCTGATACCCCTGTGTGAAACTGCACAATTCTTCAATCAGCAATCATTCATTATCCATAAGAGATGCCATGTCTTTTCTGTGTAGCTATTTGCAAGTATGGATCTAATGCACATTTAGACAAAGTACTGCATTGCCTATTTGGTGAAGAAAACAGTACAAAAGGTGTTTACTGTGGATCTATTTTGATGAAAAATGACAAGTAGTTTAATGCAGTTTGTCTTGCCTAGGTGCTTACTGTAGGTCTTATATGTCTATGACAGTTACATCTTGGGAGGAATGAATACAAATATATTTTTTATTCAGTATATTTTGTCTTTCCACTGTTTTTTTCTGATACAAGAAAAATGAGAAAGAAATGGAACAGACATAGCAAAAATGGTCATTTTGAGAACTATATTTTGCATTTTGTTGTCCAGGGGCAGGTTTCCCAAAGTTGCATAGTTGTTTGTTTGTTTGTACTGGGTTTTTTTTTCACCAAATAGGCAGTGCAGTACTTTCTCTACATGTGCTTTACTGTAGATCTATATTTGCAAATAGCAACACAGAACAGACATGGCATCTCTTATAGATAATGAATGATTGCTGATTGAAGAATTGTGCAAAGGAGTTTCACACAGGTGTATCAGAGATTCAGACAAGGAATCTACTACCTGTAAATGGATGTTTTCGTTTTGTTTAGCACAGGAAAACCAATACAGTTTGGGGTCTTTGAATGACATCTGTATTAACTGTTTTGCAAAAGGGTGGGAGAAATGTGTGAACTCAATGAAATTATTTGAACACATTTGCAAGAGATGGCTTCTGCTGTGCAAAGAAGGTGTTAATGAGGACCAAGCAATCCAGAAAACCTGTAACTCTCATTCATCAGTCACTTGAACTTGACTTACTCCACTGTCTCCATAACTTCCTGTTTTACTCTTTGGCACCCCCTGTAGGTTATCGAGTGCATCACCCAGGGCAGGGTGCTCCAGCGACCTCGCACCTGTCCCAAGGAAGTGTACGACCTGATGCTGGGCTGCTGGCAGCGTGAACCCTACATGAGACTCAGCATTAAAGAGATCCACGGTCTCCTGCAGAGCCTGGCCAAAGCATCGCCAGTCTACCTGGACATCCTGGGCTAGCCATCTGGCTCCGCAAGGGTCAAGCCTAGGCCCAGGGAGAGAGAACACAAGGATGCTTTTCGTCTGTCAATGAGAGGGTGAAGTTTGGAGATGAGCGTTTGAGTTTGTGTGTGTGTGTGAGAGAGAGAGAGAGAGAGAGACAGAGAAAGAGAGAGAGATAGATGATTGAGTTGTGTGCTTGTGTGCATTTATGCGTATGCACAACACATACACAGAGTGCAAAAATGGGGAAAAAATGTGTTTGTGTGTGTGTGTGTGTGTGTGTGTGTGTGTGTGTGTGTGTGTGTGTGTGTGTGTGTGTGTGTGTGTGTGTGTGGTTGTTCCTGCCTCTTCACCACATAGACAAAGGCCTTAAATTTGATTGTGATGATTTTGTTTTTCTTTTGATTTGAGTTTTTGCTTTCCGAGAGGTATTCTGATCTGCCCAGCGTTTATTGTCCTCTTGTAGTCTCTGTGTGTGCAGGGGAGGAACAAAGGAAAAACTGACTTCTGTAAATACTCTTCTTCTTTTTCCCGTCTTTATGGACCACATAACGAAGCTCAATTTTTTTTCCCTTCTCCTTCTATCAAAAGGAAAGAAAACTTTATGGAGCAACATGCAAAATGGGAAGCAAAAAAAAAAGATGCAGAAAATGACCCCATTGCAACAAAACCCAGGCCTACTGCTTATGTGTGTTCTAGGGTAAAAACAAACGTACTGTAGATATGAGTAACTGTGAAAAACAAAACGGGATTCGTCCGGTTGTGGGAGGGAAGGGTTTGGGTGTTTTTTTTTATTATTATTATTATTATTTTGTTTTGATTTTACTGTTAATTTTTATCATTTTATTACTGATCAGTAACCTGGAACATCAGTGCCATTAATGTTTTGTTGAGATTTATGTTTACAATTTGTCTGTTTTTTTTTTTTCTTTATTTTGTATTTTTCGGGACTGAAACCTCGGGGACGGTGGCAGGCTGAGGCCGAAGCTGTGGATGGCTTTCGCTCGCCTGAGGAGCCGTAGCCTCTCACGAGCACAACACTGCCAAACCCTCTGCCCCTCCGCCTCCCCACTCATGTGTCCATGACTGCAATACAACATTCAGCAGGAACTGGCTTTTCCCCTGGTTTAAGAGGGACAAAATGTTTCTTTTTTTTCTGTTTTTGTTTTCCTTTGTTGTTGCCGTTATCTGGACAGATATGGTCATCATCAGCATTTTGTTTACACTTTTGACTAGATTTTGGAATTTTATGGCCTGATCGTCTGTTTTAGCATAAGCAAAGCGATTTTGAATGTGGTGATAATGCACTATATACTTTACAGTGTGAACTGGGTACTAGAAGCACAGTGAAAACAAAGCAAACAAGTGAAATAGAGCAGTCAGGTTTTGGGTTAAGGTTTGGGCCATACTGCTAGCAAGAAGACATTCACATGGTGGAGTATTGCTTTTGTTTATTTGTTTGTTTGTTTGTTTGTTTGTTTGTATTGTGGAGAGCGCAGTCACCAGCAGTGACACTAAGCAGGTCAATAGGTCAATTTGTGTCACGGCAGTCCACTGCTCTTCAATGTGTTCATTTTTTTAGCAATGGAACTTTGGGGGGAAGTCTTCAAAGGCTACTATTTTATGGTTATCATTGTTATCTTTGTGGGTATTATGAGTTGGCCTTTTCTAGAGGAAATATTGTAGCTGCAACCTTTTCATGGTGAAGGTATTAAGCAGAGCCACTGGTTGAGACAGTGTGGTGTGCTCCACGGTTTTGATGACGTTGATATTTGAGATCATTTGATGGAATACCTTTCTCCAATGGATTGGCTGGCTTTATTTGCACTTAAGTTTTTTCCTCATGTCTTTGTTTTTGTGTGGTTCATACAGAATTATGGTGAGATGAAACATGTCAGTGACAAATTGTGACTTTCGTTGGTAGCAGTGAGTTCTTGTGAAGTGATGGACAGGGTGGTGTGTGTTTAGCGCGGCAAGACAGAGCTAGGAAATGGTCAAGTCTGAAACCCTCCCTGAGGTTGGGCAAAATGTGTAATGCCACTATGAAGGGCAGGGAACTCTCAACTACCCATAATTCTTACCTCATGGCAGGGCAGGAAGTCTGGGTGTAAAAAGGGTGTAAAAAGTTTTTTGTGTGATAATCATAAGATGTACAAGGAAGATGCTGCGGATGTGGGTGAGAGAGTGGGAGCACATGCAACAATAGAAAGACTCAGACCAAAATTACATATTCTTACTGGTTATAGTCATAATTGACAATAAAATACTCATTGACCCTCATAGACTACCATTACAGAGACCACTAACTGACTGAACTGATCAAAATTGGACCACTGACTCTTAAAACTATCAATGATCTAAAGACCATGAGCACTTACTGACCTTCTGTCTCACAGAACTGACTGATGGACTAACTACCCTAAAAACCGACTATAAGAAATTTCGTTTTTGTAGGTGAGTGTATCGCACATTAACTTCTGATTCTTTTAGTGACTTGATGTTGACAACCACATAACCACAAACTCCTCCCACTGACTATGTCGGAATCATGGCACATACGTCCCACTCTCTGTTCCTCTACTCAATGGGCTAGTTATAGTGTTGACAGGTAGACCTGTGCCATGTTACTACAGTGACAGTTGACACTGGTACTTAAAAATCATGTGAAGACTAATCTTGGGCCTGTAAAAGGATAGTTAGTGGTGATGCTACAAGTGTGTGTCCGTACTGTATATATGCAATCAGGTTGTACATACATATGGGCGAACATCGGCCATCTGTCATTTTGTACCCTGATGTCAACTTCTCATTGGAGCGTCCCCTCTCGCACATACACTCATACTGTCTTTACTAGCGATGCGAGGATACCTCACTAGAATGTACTTTTAGCATTTATGCTAACACTATTGGGGTCCGTGGCTAAGCCAGGACCCAGAGTGTGGGTACTGGAGTGCATTTTTGGGGTGCCACACGACAGCTGTTGCATTCTGTCGTACCTGCTGCACATGTGTACTATAGAATCTGATTGGTCCGTACGAAAATGCACACAAAGTCATCCTAAAGACTAAAGACATGAGAGATATTTCTTGAGTATTGTCAATTGTTTTTTTTTTCCCTCTGTTGCCACTGTTCTCAAACCAGTTTAAAGCCCTTGGTGGGGTAGACTACACTTAAAAAAAAATAATAATAAAAAGTTGAACATTTTCCAAGATGTAACAGTCATAGATAGTATTCCTAATTTCAAGGTTGAAGGAAAAGCTTTGATTTTTTTGTACTATACAGTTCTTTGTCTGCTCTAAAGAGTTAGTCTTTGATTCATTGTCCATTATGTACAGTTCTAATATTTGTCTATATTAATAGTAGCCTATGTTCTCTATATATTCTGTTTAAAAACAGGTATCATGTCAAAAATGTGCAACATTAAGGAAAAAAAAACATTCTCATATGGGGCCACTGGCAATATGTACGTGTAAATACAGTTGAATTTGTGCAACAATGTATAATTTTTTTTTCTCTCTCTCTCTCTCTCTCCGCTGTGCTCGTTCACCATATCAGTGAGAATACAATCTTTTTTTAGAAAGATCAGAAAAAAACAGAAAACAAAAACAAACTTATTTGAAAAGGAGGGAGCAATCATTCTTTTGCCAGATCACAACTATATGCTATTGACGTCGGGCGTTCTGTGGGGATGGGGGGGGGCGGTACCCACGGCAACCGCCACCTCTGTTACCAATGACTCCTCAGGAGACCTTTTGGAGGGGTGTCAAGGTGGTCTTGGTGACAACAGAAAGTTCCCTCTCACTTCCTGCCTATTGTTTTTTTTTTTCTATTTTCATTTCTTATTTTTTTCTTAAAATAACTTTCAATTGAAGAACTGTGATTGGGCATCAAGAGCATTGTGTTATTTCTGAATGTATGAAGAAAGGATTGGGGACTTTTATTTTGAATGTAACCTTTCTTAGGTTCATTGATTATTTTTCTAATTACTTAATGGAAATTACAATTCCCCATCCTGAGGACAGTATGTTTTGCGCAACTGTTGACTGTGTGTGCGCGCAGGTGCGAGCAAGAAAGTGTGTGTATGCGTTTTTGATGCCCCTTGGTTGAGTGTGTCTGTAGGCGCGCGACGGTGCGTGCGTCTGAATTTGCTTCAGTTTCTTTCGCTCCTGGCAGACTCAGTCTCACTGTTTAAGTATCAGTATTTAATGCTTTGTGCATCATGTGAGCTGCTTCTCTGCAGTAAATGGATATGTTCCTTGTAATACTGTGCATTTAATAAAAGTGATATGTCTTACAAACCCTTGTCTGTCCACAGGCCTGTTGGAATTAGCAGGTTAATTGGAATTGGGCCTTTGACATATATCACAACTTACTGCTTTGTCCTAGCTATTTGTGATAGGATAGTATGTTTTAAGGACAGTTTTTAAGAACAGTCAGCATACATGACTACCCTCACGTATGCTGACTATTTTTAAAAACTGTCCTTAAAATATACTTTATTCATGTTAGTCAGTTATTGAAACCAAGGGACCTTCATGTGTATTCTTTTTAGTTGAGAAGATTCACCTTACTCTCAAACTCTTTGAAGGATTCTGAAAACATAAAAATAAATTGTTTTCCATTATTGAGGTCTAAGACATGCCACAGGTGGTGATGGCCAGCTCGAAAACATGTATTTAAGAGCAAATCTTAGAGTAAGGCCACAACAATGGCCTTTTAAGTTTGAATTGGGGGTTCGGTTTCAGACTTTATGAAGCCATCTGGGGACATCAAGATGTGGTCAGAGATGTTCCAAACCCATTTGCATTGCAACTCGAGGACCATTTTAAAGAGCTTAAGTATCTATTTCAAGTTTTATGTTATTAAATATAAATGTGGGTAAAAGGGACTTGTATAATTCATCACCACAGAGAAATGGGGTCCCTCCTGCACCTTTAAGACAAATTTATTTTGCACGTCATCTATTTATATCAGCTCCCTCCATTAATGCATGCGTGTGGCTGTGGCGGAGTGTCGAGTCATGCTCCGAAACCTGATGGAGGAAAATTCATCACAGAGAGTCCCTCCTCTTCCGGCTGTTGTTAGTCACCTCTCCCTCTCTTCATCGACTGCCCTAACCCTCTGCCTCTCTCCTGGATGAATGGATGGATAGATGACTGGGGCAAGGAAGAGGTGTGAAGAGATGGATATCTGATGCGTGTTGCTGGCTGCCGAAGCTATTTTTGCCTGAACGGGCCACTTGCAGACACGAGAGGCATCCCAAGGCCAACATTTGTGCCTAACAATAACCACAGTCAAGTGACAGGAACAGCTGGTGTGTGGAGGAATGAGATCAATAGCTGTATGTGTGTGTGTGTGTGTGTGTGGGGGGGGGGGGGGGGGGGGGGGGTGTATGAGAGGGCAGCAAGGTGTAGATTACACTAGAGGAAATCCAGTGTTTTTGCTTTCTCGATATACTCGATATACACTTTTTAAGGTTACTTCAAAAATGTTCAGTGCCTGTTTGTGAGGCGCAGGTTTTTGGAGCTTCAGTTTGACCGTTTTGCCTTACAGGCTGAAAACTCAGGGATCACACGGCAACATGGCTGCCACAAAGAGCAAAAGGAGGGGTGGAGTGTCGTTTTCATCAAAAGCTGTGCGCAGTTTTATTGTAGTATTCTAAATTAACATTAAAAAAGAAAGTCTGCCCAGGTCCTGGAACCATTATGAAAGTTAAACGCACAAATTCAATATACATCTCATTGTATTTTACATAGAGGAATAGCGTATAGGCATGGAGGTGGCATGATTTAAATCACAAGGCTTAAAAAGAATCAAAAGTGAGACCAAAAAGAAAACAAAAAAAAAATAACTAAAAAAAAAGAAAAGAAATTTCTGAATAAATAGAAGGTGCTATCTTTAGCAGAGTAAATTAGATTAGATTTCTTCGTGGGAGGGGGAAAATAAAGATTATAGGCCAGCAATGTGGATAGTCTCAAGCGCTCCTTCATCACTGATGAGAGAGACTTGGGAGGCAGGTAGAGAAAAAGGGAAAAGTGGCTGAACCGACATAGACGTTGGGGCCTTGCGTACTACAGATGAAAGGAGAGCTATGAGAATGAAGAACTGTTGCTGTACAGGTGCATATGTTAAACAGACTACATCTGGTGTTTCCTCAAACACAGCTTGTCACTAAAACATCAACATAACTAGGAGAAAAGAATGACAAGAGGTGTAATCTTTCTTTTTTTTTGCTGATTCAAGTTTATAAGGTGTCTTCTTTAAGTCCTCAGGCAAGTAGAAAGACAGCCCTCTACATTGCTAGTTTGATTTAGAAAGAAAATCACCTTAGTTGTGTTTAGGTTTCCTTTTTTTTGTCCTTTTTTTGTTTTTTTTTTGCTGAACTGGTTATATATTGAACAATGAGAGTAGTCATGCCCCTGTTACAAGATCACTCAAAAGATGGCGTCACAACGGGAGGGACAGGTCTGGAGCTGGGAGACGAACACATTGCATCGTTTTTTGTTTTTTTTTATGAGAAGCTACTGCAGATTCCAATTGAACTTTTGTGTCCTTTATAAAAGCAAACCAAAAAACAAAAAACAAAGAAAAAAATCAAACTAAAAAATTTCTCTTCAAAATTCTACAATATTTAACTCAAATTCTGTTCAAGTAACCCTTCAAAATGTTTAAAGAAAGCTTTGGGATATTTTGTCCTTTTTTTAATGACTAAGTCATTAAAAAATCATGCACGCTGCAAAGAACCTCATGCAGTAAGTTATGGTAAACCATCCAAGCACTTTTTATTCATTAATAGTCATAAATACACACAGCAGCTTCATAAGAGAAGGTCTCTGGTTTTTTTTTCCTCTTCAGTTTTTGAATGTGAGATATTTATAAGGAGAGCCTTTTTGCATGGACACAGGAAGCCAAGGTCTGCCACAGCTACCTACGCTCACCTGCTAAAGGAAAAAAATTAGTTATGTGGAATTGATTATCAACTTATTATTATATATATATTTATATATATATATATTTATTTATTTTCATCTCGTCTCTCGCGCTCGCTTTCATTCTGCAGCTTTTTCTCTTTCGCTCTCGTTCGCACGCACGCTTGTTCTCGCTTGCTTTGTTTGTATTTTTTTCCTTTTTCTGTTGTTGTATTTTCATCCCCCCTCCCAGTACACACACACACACACACACACGCACTCACACACGCGCTCTCCATTATGGATTTATACAATGTAACAAAGGTGACAGACCTGAAATTACAAATCACCGAAAAAAAAGAAAAGAAAAAAACAAAACAAAAACAAACCCGAGAAGAAAAACAAAAAACAAAACAAAACAAAAAGAAAAAATTTAAAAGCAAACAAAACGGGGGGAGGGGGGCTGTTTTGTTGTTGTCATTTCTCTTTTGTTGTTGTTGTTTATGTTGATGTCGTTGTCGTCGTCATTGTTGTTGTAGTATGCCGCCACCATCGTCATCATTGGCAGTTACAGCACAGAGGACATAGTCTGCGATGTGGTTGCTGTTGTTGCGGTGGTGGTGGGGCGTCATCAAAGAGGAGGGGGCGGAGGCTCCTTGCCCGTGGAGCTCCCGCTCTTCAGGTTGAGGCTCTCCAGCGCCACGTCCAGCGGCATGATGTCCACGCAGCCCATGGCCCCGAAGTCGGCGAAGTCTCGGCGCTCGTCCTCGTCCGAGGAGGAGCTCTCGTCCCGCATGAGCGTGGACAGCAGCAGCTCCTGCACAAACAGGCTGCGGTCGGCCCGCTCGCCCTCCAGCGCCTGCCGCTCCGCCTCGGTCATCTTGGGCTCGTTCAACCTGGAGGGGTGGGGAGGGGAGAGGGATGTGCACATGGGTGTGAATGACAGCATGTAAGTGTATGGATAACCTTAACAAACAAAGCAAAAATACACCACGAATAACAAAAACAACCATGACTGTAGAGGTGTGGGTGTGTGTGTGTGTGTGTGTGTGTGTGTGTGTGTGTGTGTGTGTGTGTGTGGTTCCCATGATCAAAGGTCAGAGGTATGTAACTAGGTGTTGGTTAGGGTGGATAACCATGCATACTTGAGGGTGAGGGTGATGTCATTTCCACCCATAACCTCTAGTGCCGAAAGAATAAATAGCACAAAGCATTGATGAGACCTGTCTAAAGCATCAATGGGTGGATCTGTAATTGTTCTTGTGTTAAGATCCAAATAAAAACATTTAAGTGTGTGTGTGTGTGTGTGTTCTCTACCAACTAGCTAAGTGTATGTACTGTTTTGTGTCAGCCACCATTGGTGGCCTTTTTATCTGGAAAATATTATTTATACCCCTAATATCCCTTTCTATAACTGCAAAATGAGTGAGCATTTTGTGTAGCAGGCTCTTAATTGGTATATAGATACTGCGTTGATACAATAATCAGCATTTGCCTACATAAGAGGAATAAAATAATAAAATGTATGTGTGGTGCCTCTATTGGTTCAACAGTTGAGGAAAGATAAAACATTTCATACATCACGTGCATGTCCCTGTGTGTATGTACTGTGGGTGTGTATGGATGGATAGATTAGGAGTACACACTTGTGTACTCTTTTGTGTGTGTGTGTGTGTGTGTGTGTGTGTGTGTGTGTGTTGTGTACACACATGAACACAAGCCAGAATCGCTGTGTGAGCAGGAACTAGGAGGAAGGTTAGAAGGCTGCTCTCGAGTGGGCGTGTCTATTTTTACTCATATGAGCGAGCGTGTAGGTGTGTGTGTTTCAGGGGGTCAGGATTTGGAGGGTTAGATTCAGCCAATTAGCGTGGCATTTGGCCATCGACATGTTTGAAAACATGACGTTACATGGTTGCCACTTCCGGCAACAGTTTTTACATGCTGATTGGTAGATGACGGCTCATGCACATGTTCAGTGTTGGGCCCGAGCATCCTCGCGCATCCATGTTGGTTAAAGCGATGGTGTTTGGCTCGGGGTCATGGTGCAAAGGACCCTAGGGTGAAATTACTCCGAACCATCGCATTTCTGAAAGACGATAAATAAAAGACTGCCTACTTTGATAAAGCTACGGATACTTGACTTAATGCCTACATGGTTTAGGCTATATTATACCAGGCAAAAGCCAAATATCCAACAACCTTGTCTGTCCTGTTTACTTATAGCCTAGATAGCATCAAAGGAAAGTTTCTGATAGTGACAGCAGTTGCAGTTTAATTTGCGTTGTCTTCATTTTGTCTGCCTGCAAATATAGGTTTAACAAGCTGCAAATTCACACTGGGTGCAGCAGAAATCCCAGCTATCTACATGTTTCTTACATCCCATGTCTACTTAATTATAGTAATTTTCGCACTTGTTACTTAGCACTTGTTATAGCCTAATACAGCATGTCCAAATAGCATTTAGGGATCATTATTTGTGTAGCCTAAAGCGAATCCTAACTCAATATTGATTCAAATATGAACATCACATTATAGCCTAGGACTTCGATAGCCTGGTCCTACCAGATTCTTGTACATTTCATAATGTACAGAAAGTCTGGCCACTTTCCATTGCCAAGCATTAACTTCCTTGAAGGGGAGTACTCTGTACTACTATTGGATCTGCCCAGAGCCACTCTGAATCTGCCATAACCAATCGCTAACCTTTGGTCATGACGTATGTCTGGCTCAAACTAGCGCACAACCTCAACGCCATCGTCTCAGTCACTCCCTCTGTTCGCTGATTGGACCTGCAGATTTTTGCAGGAGAAAACCCGCAAATATACCGCAAAGTTCTACCACCATTCCCAAAATGTTATCCCAACCAATGAAATAAATTTGCGCCTGTAACGAGTAGGGCTGTCACTTTTGTGAAAAAATC
>NW_027468609.1:24873785-24878785 GCF_046254945.1 Alosa pseudoharengus
CATGATTTTGAGGATACCACATGTTTTTCCCCCCGTTTCAGTCATGTTTTAAGACAGCAGTTTTCGTTTTCAAATGGCTGCTGAATAACTACACAAAAAAAAGAACTGTACTTGTTGACTGGTCTCCTTGGCAACAGATCCAGCTGAGGTTTCTCTCTCTGAGCCTCAAACAATCAACACAAGAGACAGGGGCTGTGGTGAGGTGAAGAGATAGCAACGGAGAAAATCATTCACGGAGCCCGACAGTCACACCCAGTCAGACGGACCTGGCACTGATGGACCCAAACAAGCCACTCAGATGAGCCCAGGCTTAGGGCAGATACATAGTCTTGAAATACATACATAGTCTTGTTGTTAATGTGTTGTTAAACTGTACAATCTGGCATAGTTATGTTGTTGACAATACATTATCAGCGTTATAACAAAAGTTCACTGGCGTGAACGAGAGGACATCGTAATATTGGTCCAGCAAGCTGTAGCATGTTCTCACACTCTAGCTCATCAAAAGATTTAATCGGGGCGAGTGATCGGTCATGAGTGTAATCAGAGGGAACAGATAAGTCGCCCTGCCATGCCGAGTAAGTCTGGCTTCTCATCAGAAATTCACTGGAGAGCAGGGTACGCCAAATCAACAACACTCTAGACACCTCCACAGAGGATTTAGATGCTCTACCAAACTGCTTTCCTTATGAGGCATTAAGGGTCTCGACGTGTGAGGAAAGAAGTCATCACTGTGTGGTTTGAGGGTGTGATGTGACCAAAGTATAAAGTCGCAGAGGGAAAAAAAAAACTTGCGTGGAGCAAAGTGAGCAAGAGGGGGGAGTCACTGACAGAGAGAGACAGAAGCAGGAGGAGGGGGAGCCAGAGAGTAAGATAACACTTGACAGCATGGGAGAAAAAGGAGATGAGGAAGGACACAAGGAGACGAGTGGGCAAAACAAGGAGACGAGAAAGAAACACTCCTCCCTAGACATAGACAAGTTAAGATTAGAGATGCACCGATATGGAATTTTAGGGCCGATAACGATAACCGATATTTATTGGTTTGTTGTGGCCGATACCGATAAGATAACCGATAATATTACTCTTGAAAAAAAAAAAATTGTGAAAAGTGATTTGGGGAAAGCATTTAATAAGCATAATTTTATTGCAGTAATTTTACCTACCACCAAATGATGGAAAGAACTCATAATAGTCCTCAATAGTACGGCAGTCAACAACATAACAGTAGCCTAGCCCCAGTACATGTGGCTCCTTTAAGTGAACCTGACGTCAGTGAATTGCGAGTGAGTGGCTAGAGAGTATGAATCGTTTTAATTTAGGACTAAATGCTCATAAACGGCTCAGCTGGGAATAAGCTACAGCAGTGTTTCTCAAACTTTTTTTCTGGGGACCCACTTTTTAAAAATGACAGACTATCGCGACCCAACTCGTGACTCTGGTAGTTAACAAACTAGATCAGTTGTTCTCAAACCTTTTCTTTCATTCCCCACTTTGATCAAGGGGGCATTCTCGAGCCCCACCTGTCCCTCATTGCTCTAAGAAAGTGGTAGGTCAAGCTTAAAATTGTCAAATTTATTGAAATAATGACAAGTTCTAAATATATCCTCTTCAACAGAGTTAAAATCAGCCGGTGCTGCAGCTATAATAATAAATAAATACATAACACACATATTTCTGTTTTCCAGCAACATATTAGGAAGTATAGGCCATTTTACAGCATTGTACAATATATTCAATGAAATACCAACATGCTGCATTAAATGGATAATCCAGTCATACTGAGCACTGCTGGTTGGGAAATATTTTTGAAATGCGCGCGACAGCACTTTACCTCGGGAAAGCCACCTTGCCTCACTGTGAAACAGTACAGCCTCTCTTCGCAAAGTGCGGAGAATAGACGCGCTTTTAAGGGCCGGGTTTTGATGAAATTCACCACTCTCACAACAACGTTCAAAATCTCATGTAGGTCGGGACTAACTAAGCTGCCTTGACACGAGCGCTTCCCTGTGAATAACACAGTGCGTCCATTGCGCATTGGGTGCTACCTGGGCCCAAGCTACAGATAAAAAAATAAATAAAAAAAACTCCTGTTTTTCATGTCAGTTCGCGCCCCACCTGGCATGTCTCCGCGACGTATAGTGACCAAATCAGAGTTTGTGAGGGAAACTTATATTTAGTTTCAACTGAATAAAGCTGCAACTCCTCAGACTGTATCTTATGTCCGTCTACTCTGTTGCGCACAACCTGCTGCAGAAGAAATGAAAGGGGTTAGCCCCGAAGGTTTTAATAACTTATTATGATGACCTGTCTGGAACTGAAGCAGGAATGGTTAGCATATTTCTAGGTAGTAATACAAAACCCAAGCTAACATAATGCAAATATAATACTAAAACACAACTTAGAACTAGGGCTACTTATGTACTCGTCCCACTAACGAGTTTGCTTATTTGTTTCCCCGATCAGCGCGGTAAAGTGCAAACACATCAGCACAAGACGGCTCTAGATAGGGCTGAGCTCTGGTAAGGTTAAATGGCGGATCATTCACGAGAGGATTTTGAGATGCACAGATTCCCAAATGAACACATATCCACACATTTTTTTAGAGTGGTGAAATACATTCACACCGCTGACATTATATTGAGGAAAAAGTATAGCCAACCAAGCTCAAGTAGCTCAGTGTAGCCAGACGGACCTTACGTAGGCCTAAATTAGGACTTTAAAAAATATCGGCGCAAATTATCTGCCAGAATTCTGTTATCGGACCGATAATAATATTTTCATTTTTTCACTTATCGGCCAATAATATATAGGCCGTCGATATATCGTGCATCCCTAGTGAAGATAGATAGAGACAGATACAGGGATGAAGAGGGAGAGACATCAGCAGAGGAAAGAAGGACAAGGAGTTAAAAAAAACTCCCCGCCCAAGACAGAGGAAGATGGAGTGTGAGAGAAAGAGTGATGGAGAGACACAGAAAGACAGAGAAATAAAGAAAGACATCCAGGGAGAGAGAAGAGGGGGGGGGGGGGGGGGGGGTGTCCCAGACAGTGACAATCAGCTGTGTGCACATACCTGCTATGGGGTCCATGGCTTCCCTATTGCTTGGAGAGTAGGAGGAGCTCTGTGAGGAGGAGAGCCCCCCGGTGGAGCTGCTGGTAAAGTGCATGTTGGTCCGGCGGGCCCGCGGACCGCCCAGCCCACGGCCGGGGTGGAACATCCGGCGCACGTGCCGCACGCCGCTGGTCTCATCGTGGGGGTGAACATTAAGGAACACGCAGAACACAACACACATAGTACACAGGAACATTCAGGACATAAACATATGCACAAACAGCACACAGTCAGCCATATGCATCCACGCATACCTAAACCCCCCCCCCACACACACACACACACACACACACACACACACACACACACACACACACACACACACACACACACACACACACACACACACACACACACACACACACACACACACACACACACACACACACACACACACACACACACACACACACACACACACACACACACACACACACACACACACACACACACACACACACACGGAATAATAAATGCCCAAATACTCTAATACCAACGCGTCCAATTCATATAGATCAACATCCAAACCATCTAGGGGTAAGTGCCTTAAAGCAACTCTGCAAACCCCATTAAGACAAATGATGTACACACTCCTAACTGCTAAGTAATAAATTATTTCTCATGGTAGACTGCATTAGGCTCACAAACATGTGATCTCTGCAGTTATAAGCGAAAATTATTCCTGATTCAGAGCATGCCTGAGCACAAAAACAAATCAGAATAATTTTGCATTATATTTGGAAATATTATATAAGATAAATGTTCTACATGTTCTGACACATGCGCATGTGCGCGCACACACACACACACAGAGTGAAAAGAAGTACATATATCTACATCCACAGTCTGGTGTTGGTGGTGCTGCTCACACCTGACCTTCACCTGAGTGGGACCAGGCCCTGGTCTCAGCCAGAGCCCCTCTTCAGGTATGGTAACAGGCACAGTACTGACCGACACACACACACACACAGAGTAAATAGAAGGACATATCTACACGTATGTGGTGGAGTGCATAAACACCGACACAGATATGGTGCACACCCAGTCCAGAGTTCACTGCACACTCTGACATCGCTAAACTGGTGAATGAACGGAGCGCAGAGCAGAGCTAATAAAATCTAGTAACCACCATCACACACACACAGGACAAAGGTCAACTCATACCTCAAGCACAGAAAGCTGGCCAAGGAAGAGACAGACAGTCAGTCAGTCAGTCACTAGGCTAGCATTACAGCTGTTTAAAGCCATACGTGAACGGTACGCTAAAACAAAACTAAAGGTAACTTTAGCCTTCATAGGGCTGTATAAAGTTGTCCAAATGAAAAGGTAGGCATTGTTGTTGTAAAGATATTTCATGTGGATGTTGTTAGTACTATGTAGGCTAGTTTTTAGCTGACCAATGCACGAACCTAACCAGGAAACAGACAGATATCAACGCGTTGAAAGTATCGTTGCGGGGGTCTGTGGGTGGGTGTGCGTACCATAGCATTCATTCCTGCACGCGCCCCTGCACACACACACACACTCTCACACACACACAAAGCAATCGGTGGTCAGCTTGCCAAGCTGAAATGCAAAACTAGTGCAATTCAAACCCATGCAAACACACACCAATACACAAACAGAAACAAACACACACACATGCAGACACACATACACACACACACACACACCAAAGCCACTAAGAACCAATGGACAGAGCGCTGTCTGTGGGGGTGAGTCATAGTTCAGGAAATGGACAGTGAAAGGATATTAAATCTCTAGGTGCTCTGTGTTCAAGTGTGAGGTGAGCGGCAAAGTCGTCGGTCACATGATTGGGGTCGCCTCCAGGCAAGGCAGCGCAGATGGGGCAGATCTGAAAGAAACAAGGGAAGGTGAGCAGGGG
>NW_027468609.1:24881285-24976285 GCF_046254945.1 Alosa pseudoharengus
AACTTCTGAGATTCAAGCATTTAAAAACAATGAGTCAAGTCACAGTGAGGTAGTGCGCTTAGCAGACAAAAGCCACTGGGGGACTAACAAGTGGCAATTCCGCAATCTGCTTGTTAGCTATGGAGGAAACTTCCCAAATTAGAAATTCAAGAAGAGTTTTGGAGTCTTTGCAGTGACATTTAAAATGTGCCACTCTGCCAACACAAAACAGGGCTTCCTCAGTAGCTTGGTGCACAGTGCACACTTGATATCGTTCCAGACCTCACACACTGAACATACCACACACACACACACACACACACACACACACACACACACACACACACACACGCATGCACACAATCCTAGATCACATTATGAGATCGCCTGTCTTGACGGTCACAAAAAGCAATGGCAAATAAAGTTTCAGGGGGGATTTCTGATTTAATTTCAGATTAAAACAGGAAAACCAAATGATAAAAAAAATAATAATGTGAGAATGGACAAAAGTACAGAGCGGGTGGTGGGTGAAAGGGTGACCCAGAGAAGACACTTCCACAACAGTTATCACTTGGACACTACGCTCCTTAATCAATGCAATAGGCCTACATGCTAAATGCATGTTCCCTGCAAATTAATGCTACCTATAAATATCATCTCAATACATTAAGATGTGACGAATTTATTTAAATTTATACTGCTCCTAACTTCAATGCCCTTGGCTCTACCAGTGGAATTCCCAGCGATCAGACGACAACACAGAGGGGCAGTGTGGGGGTGTGTGTGTGTGTATGTGTGTGTGTGTGTGTGTGTGCCAGTGAAACAGAGCGAGGAGGAGGGGGTGTACCCAATTGCATTAAAACTTCTCCCAACATTAAGGATGGAAAGGAAGCTTTGCTAAGCAAACCGATGGACCCTGAATGTGCTGGCCTTGCACGAAAACAATGAAGGTAGCCTCAGTGGAGCGAAAGAGAGCAACAAAAAAGGAGCAACACAAAAGCCACTGATCAATAGCTCACAAATGAGAGATCTGAATTCTTCTCACCTTTGGTTTGACATGGTTACCTAGCTACTGTAACCTAGTGATGGGTTAATTGACAAGGTTAATGTCAACTAATTATCCTTGTTTTAGTCATGCCAGTGACCGACGTGAATGACTGGACATTTCTCTGCGCTGCTCATGACTTCTGAGTAATTCTGACAGGGAACTCCCCAACATCTGGCCGAGACCCAGAGGCACAGTTGTATTGTGAGGAGTATGACCGTAAACATCCAACAGTACTGACATTCTGAACATTCACTGTGGCCCCTTGCCATCACCTTGATTATGTGGTAGGTGGCCTGTCAACTGTGCAGATGAAGGAAGGGTACTTGTCGAGAGCTCTGGTGCCACTGGATCTGCTGCAAGCTCTTGTAGATACATTTCATCACATGCAACTAGTTTGAAGTATTTTGCCGTTTCTAAAATCAACTAATGTAAGTATGTATGACATCACAGTACTGTAAAGAACAGAACTCAAAAGCTTCCTAAAGACATCCAAAAGATTCCTGCATAAACAATGGGCTAGATCATATGCCACTTTGAGGTCAGACAATAGCAAAATCATGGAAAATGTTGCCTGCCTTTAGGCTTGCAACTTAAATAGCTTGAATAAAAAAATGTCTTCCATAAAATAATATCAATATTACACACATGCCACTGCTCAAAGTGAACTCCTAACTATAACGTCCATTTGAGAATGTAAAATAAATATGCAGCGTCGTTCATCCACCTTGACACGCCGGTAATTCTCTTTCTTACATTAAACTACATGTTTTGATTGGCTTCACCTATGATAGTGTACCTTTGCTAACGTAAATACTGACAGAGAACTCCCTTCTAATGAAATATAGTGTTTAGTAGTCTGCAATATCATAGCACTAACTGTCTTGACGATTATATATATTTGGTACAGAACCATAACATATACTTTGTGGCACATAATTATTTCTCAAAATAATTATTGACCAAAACAGGGAAATTGCCTTAACTAGCGAACCAATATAGCTAGCCAAGTTAGCCAACTACATAGCTACCCTGGTAATCAATCGAGCTTGCGAAGTTAGCTAGCAAACTGACTAGCTTATCTACCAACATTGAACGTTATCATGATAGCTTGACAAAATAGTAAACCAGATATCATCATCTGGTATGCATTGTGAGATAAATGACATGTTTGTGTAACGCTATAGCAAGGCACAGTGACTATCACAGTTGCACGTTAGCTAATTAGCCCGTGAGACAAGTCGTGCAAGTCATTCGCTTTTGGTAGGCAGCTAGCGGTATGTATAACATAGCTGCATCATGACTCAAGCACAAAGCTAGCGGGCTAGGTGGCTACATTATTAGCTCATTTATGCAGAAGAGAGTGCACAGAGCAGGCTAACTAGCCAAGTTGGCTAACCATATGAGAATCAATCAAACCAGCCAGCTAACGTTAGTTTGAGACAGCAATTTCGGCGATAGCTTGCTCAATTGAAGTAGGCCCGACAAGGCCTTGACCTGTCAATAGCTACCTCCATGACAGTGCATTCACCTCTCAACAAGTCAGGAGACTGATACGGCACATAATAGTTTAAAAAAAATTCAATCCTGTAGCAAGTACTCTATTCGCCCTTTGCTAACGTTACAGGCCAACGCATAGGGTGCTTGCTAGCCAGCTAGCCAACTAGCTTACCGACGTCCTATCAACCCGGCCGCGAGTACAAAACAGATAATCTATATAACTTCAGTTGAAAGCCGAGTAAACGTCCTACGGCAGATTTTATTTATTACGGAAATCAGTTCTCGTATTTGAACAGACGAGTTAAAAAGAAACAGGGGAGGTTGGAGAAAGGTTGCAAAATTCATGGCGGCCGCCATCATGAGTCTTTTCCAATGCATTTCAATACAAAACATGGCAACCCACGGCTCAAGACTAGCCAGTCTAGAATTCTCACCCAACGACGCACTAGATCGAATAATTTTCACCTACCTTCATGTCGGGACATCCTACAGACAGTGACACAGCCCCCTCCTCGGGCTCCCTAACACGGATCACACGGAAAGATGCCGCTAAAAAGAAATAAAACTGGGATGCGGTCTCTCTTTCCAATTTTCTCTTGAAGATGGATCCGGGGCTTACAGTTCTTCGCTTCCCCCTCCCCGTCTGTCATGAAGCAGTTGTGATAGAGCATTTGCGGACTATGGACAAAACGCTAGGGGGCGTACTTGTCAATTTATCTCTTCTTCTTTGGTGGTATGACGGCGGCAAATTCTCAAGCCTCTCAAGTTATGAAGAGTATGACTATATATCGCCACCTACTGAATATAAGATTACGAGTCAGTACAACATTTTTAGGAAAAAGGCGTGTCCCATGTGGACCCATGCAAGGATTTGACCTCAGTTGCTCAAATATGCCATCCTGCCCTGCCCACAGTTAGGCTGTCAAAAATGCAACAAAAAAGACTTTGCAAGTCAATGGAATTTTACACGATTTATTTCTGTGACTAATTTAATGATTTAACAGATTCTTCAGAATGAGTCATCTGACATAGAAACAAGGTTTTTTTTTTAACAAATTGTGACACAATAGTGTCAACATGTCTCAAGTCCTAACATTCTATCATAAAACATAGAATACATGTTATTTGTCAGTAAAATACAGTGCATTTTCAAAGACAATTGCAGCACTTAAGTTCAACATTCCTACATGCAAAACAAGAACCCCTGTTGAACAACACATTCCTCGGGTGTCTTTTATCAACTATACTTTTGATCAACAGCATTCCCTGATACTGTAAGTTAAAGCATGCTATGAGTACATTTCAAAAGGTAAAAACATTTCAGGTGGCTTTTTTTTTCTCTTTGATACATGTCATTAGTCCATAAGCTCCTGCTTTATGATGGTGAGACACACCACAGTTCTGAAAATCAACAAAACTAAAGATTTTGCTGATTGCAGTGACAATCCATATGACAGAGATGGAGCAAAACGAATTAGGCAACCCATAGAGTAAGATGTCATTTTTTAAAATCTTTTTTGGCACTGACTTGGATTGTTTAGGCCTACATCACCATATAGAATGATGCTTACAGTGTGTACTCCCTAGGCTACACAATCAGAAAAAGCATTTTGTATTTGACATACTTAAAAATAACAAGAAGACCCTGACCCTCTTCCTAAAGCTCTGTCTGTTCTACCCCATATGAAAACCGTTTTTCTTCCAGCTCGGTTTTTCAAAACCTAATAAGTTAAGAAATACTTGTCACGACTTATGTGTAAAAACTAGTTAATATAAGATAAGGCATTCTCCTTTGACATTACAATATAACATTTAACAATCACTCAGAAATTCTGAGTCTTAAAACAATGAGTATTGCATATAAATCTAATCAAGTTCTGTAAATTTTAAAAAACACATTTTGTTTTTCTTACCAAAGCAGCAAAATACTAATCAACAATACAACTGAGGAAAAACAGTGCTAAAAGCACTTTAGCCTCTGACCGTTGGGTCACCAAAGTATGGTGCGAACCTTTGTGAACTCACATGTAGGTCTCACATTGTACCTTTCGGCTGCATAACATTCACAACTGCTTTAAGCTGCCCACTTTTGGGCCATGACATGGATATTCACAGCCAAAGAAAAACAATGGACAAACAACCAAAATGAGAGATAGAGAGAGAATCTCATTTGTAAGTCAAATACTTGTTTGTTGTTAAGTTATGGCCATGTGCCCATTACACACTATTTTGATACATGAAACAGTCACATGCATTGAATCCAACCGAAGACTTCCTTCATTTTTTCCGAACTTTGTGTGTGTGTGTGTGTGTGTGTGTGTGGGGGGGGGGGGGTTAAGGAAGTCTTTTGTTGGGTCAGCAACACGTTGCTCTCAGCCTCGACTGAACTGAAGGATGATGACTTTTCTATGTTTAATTTGTGGTAGGGAAGGAAAAGAGATCCGTGTGTAGGGGCTTACGAGCCCTCCTCCTGAATTGGGGTGTCTTTCTTCTGTGTGTCGCTCTCTCCCGCCCCCTCCTGGCTGGATGAGTGATTGCAGTTGTTCTTGCTGCTGTCGTTGCTGTGGCTGCTGGCGCTGCCCAGTCGAGAGGACGCCACCACAGCTTTGACAGCCGCCTGTGAAATGAAATTGGGGCTCACGTTAGCATCATGAAACCACTATTTTTACTTCATAAGTGCTCAACAACTATCATCTTTTTTAAAATATGAAATCATAATGATGAAAATAATAATTAAAAAAAACACTGAAAAAAAGCTGAAAAGTACATAATTCTGACATTTCTGACATTCATTTAGACAATCTTGGACTGTATACCTTTAGGTAATATTAACAGTAGATTTGGAGATTAATCTTATATGTATTGGCATCCCCAAGTGGAATCTCTCAATCAGTAAATACTGTAAGCTACAGTAACTATACCTGCATGTTTTTGCCATCCCTTGGCTGGCCTCCCCTGCCTACCTTGAGCTTTCGGCGCGCGTTGAACTCCTGGAGTTTCTTCTGAGCCGTGTCCATATGGGCGAAGTTAACTGCCTTCCCGGTCACCCAGGGGTGCTGCAACGCCTGCAGAGTGGTGAGGCGTTTCTTTGGATCCTGGACAATCAGCTTCTTCACCTGCCAGCCAACAATAACCACAATAATAATAATAATCGCTACCGTGTAACTGGGTCAGGCAGCAATGAATGAATTGCCCGTCTCAGACCAATATCAATTACAGACAGAAAGTCGGGCCAGTGCAGTTTCAGACTGACAGAGTCATGGTACAAACTGTCCAACGTTTTTGACAGATTCCGCTTCAGGCAATAATAAAAAGAGAAATACCAGATGGCCACTTCAGATATTATTTCTGAAGACCATGAGCAACATCCCCCCCCCCCCCCCCCCCCACACACACACACACACACACCTTGCAAAATAAATAAAGGCAAGAGATTGAAACTGCACTGGGCACTCATTAAAAAACCATGAGTGCTAGCCACCAAATCTTGAAAGCATCCAGTCTCTGCTGACTAAGATGACTGCTTGGATGTCAGAATAGATAGACTTGATTAGTGTGCACTCTTGGTGTAACCAGAAGCCCAATCTGGTTACTGCAGAGAGACAAAAAAGGGCCTTACACGGCACAACTCCTCCCGGTCCTTTGAGACACACACACACCACGCACACACACACACACACACACACACACACACACACACACACACACACACACACACACACACACACACACACACACACACACAGGCCTGCTTACAGACACTGCAACATACACACATATACACACACACACACACACACACACACACGCACAAACGGAGTAAAAAACACCCAGGCTGATTTTCTCATGTGTTTTCATTTCTCATTTCCAAATGAATAATCCTCCAATTAGTTTCATCACTGCCCATAAAATCAGCTCTCACCTTCTACTTCAACTACTACCCCACGCTGTGGGTAAAAACAAAAACAATATCCATGCAAATAGCAGTCATCCTTTTTGTTTGTTTTGTTTGTTGCGTGTTTGTTTTCAGCGATTACTCACAAGGTCCTTGGCGTTGAGTGACACATTGTCCCACCAGGGGGAGACAAACTCATATTCACAGTTGAGAATTCGCTTGAACATGTACTGGTCGCCTCTGTCGTCAAAGAACGGTTCAAAGCCACACAGCCTGCCACAGACGGGATGACCACAAGCGCCAAATAAATCAATAACTGGATGTGGTAACCAAATATTAGTCCTCGGAGAAGACAATATTCATCTATTACTCATTGTGAACTGTTTGGGACAAATAATACCACACACACATTCTGCTTGAAAATGGAAACTCTCGGTGATGCTTGATCTGACATTTACCAGAGGACTTGGTAAATGTTAATATTAACTGTAAGTCAATGACTTGCCATGTGTGAGGAACTTTTTACTTTTTTAATGCCAGGGCAGGGAAGGGCATGGTATGATGTAATCCTCTTGATCCAAACAAGAGAGCTTTTAAAACATTTGAATATTTTAAATGGCAACGTTTTTAATCAAGCGCTGTTTAAGTTAAGAATGGCGAGAACACAATATACACTCCATCAGTGGGTTGTAACCTTTTCACGCTCCTGCAGGCAAGGGCTTTCTGTTTGATCAATGAATTTAAAAGGTAGCTTAAAAATGTAACATATTCCATATAAATGGTTTGTGAATAAGATCTATCACCAGTAGGGGCAATGGGGTGGGGGCTGTCCTCAGAACTCACAGGATGTATGTGATAACTCCCACAGACCACATGTCAACTTCAGGCCCATACGCACATCCCCGCAGTATCTCTGGAGCTGGGCAAGACAAAGATATTGAGAGAGAGAGAGAGAGAGAGAGAGAGAGAGAGAGAGAGAAAGGAGGATGAGAAAGAGCAGAGGTAGAGAGAGATAGATAAGGCTGTGTCAGACATGGGTAATCATATATCCTCAGACAATTACAGAAATGTCTTCTTACTGTTTCAAATTGAAAGAGAAACCAAAACTGTGGGTTGAAGAAAAGAATCACTGACACATACCACAATACCCCGGCGTCCCACACACAGTCTTCATTGTGACCTGATCATCCACAATTTTTGACAGGCCAAAATCAGCTGGGAGAGGAAACAGGATGTCACTCTAAATGTCCTCTAAACTATCCTACAGTCATAAGTCTTAGTGGGAGACTTTAAGAAAATCAGTTTATTGAGCATAAACAAAATACGGTATGTATATTGTAACTTGCATTGTATTGTCAAACAAACAACTGGGCTGCCTGTGAACAATTGTTTTGCAGAGAGCTCGATATCTTGGAGTAATTTAGTATGCATCTTTCCAATTTACAACTGTCATTACATTGCTATTCACCACAATCCAGTTTGAAAGTAGGAGCTATCTAGCCTTTTGCAGGTATTGTATTAAACTGTTTTTTTCCAATAGATGCCCCTATAAACTGACAACTGTGATGCTTAATTGCAAACCTACAAAATAAGTTTATTAGAACATCAACAACAACATCATCAACAACAACTCATTGCAAATATATAGTGCTTTTCAAGGCACCGTTTTTGAGAAAATATTGAGAGTTATGTGCCATTGGTATGTATGGTAGGAACTCCTCTTATGACACGTTATATACTCTCTGGCTGATCAGGCATAACTAGTCGATCCCTGATCTCTCTGCCCAGGGTGGGTGGGTTCGGTTGAGTAACTCACCTATCTTGAGAGGGGCATCTGGAGCAGAGGTGGCATATAAGAGGTTTTCGGGTTTCAGGTCTCGGTGAACCACGCCGTTCTCATGGAGGTACTGTAGGCACAGGGGAGACAATCGCTTAAATCATTTATTCATCTCTTGCTGAGGACCACTTGGTTGTGATTTTATTTTTACAACAAAGGCTGAGTAGAACTACTTTCAAAAGCACAGAGTAAGACTGCTGTGGTAGATCTGATCTAGGAAACAAAGAATGTTTAAAGAAAATTGAGTTGTTTTGTCTGTCTCAAGCATAATAAACCCAGTGTTTATTATTTATATAAATCAACAAATTGTCACCTCTAAACCACTTCTCGATCATTAGTGTTGCTTGCTTGTACAGAATTATCACCGGTCTGAGGACGGTGTTATTTTCAGTGTGATCCCAACTTGAGTCCTTATCAAGGATTATGTTTGTGACCAGATTAATGTGTACGCATGTGCTACAGGCGGGCCAAGTATAGGGGAACCCATGTCTGATGGCCAAAACACCTGCTCACCACAGAACAAAAGCAGGTGAACGTGCTTGTTTCTGTTCACGTCAAACACACTGTCTCGGCTGACAAGGCTGTGATTACATGTGTGAATCCTGCCAAGTGTGATGTTTTTTTGCACAAGCATGGAGACCTCATCTGCTCAAATATCGACCCGGTAAACGACTCTATCTAAAATGAAGAGGAGTGGGGAATTCATGGTGCAGTTAGATTGTGGAATTCTTGTCAATTGTATGGGTCTAAAATACACACACACACATGCACTCACAGACACTCACACGTGCACTGCACACACACACGTTTCCAATATCAAACTAGCATCTTCACACCCAGCATCAGCTGAAAGTGTAGTATAACGAGAGGGCTTGTGTTACCAAGCCCTCCTAACCTGCCCTACCTTAACAGCACTCAGCATCATCTCCACAACATTATACTAGAAGAATGTCAACAGTAAGTCACTGTAATACCCTTTTCAGTACTTTACTGTTGTTTTTTATCTACATTAGGAATAAAGCAAATGTAAAACAAATAAACAAACAGCAGAAAGGGAGAACATACCCCATTTTGGGTGGGTCAGAGCCAGGGTTGTCTGTCATGTGGGGCCCCCAGCCTTTACACTCCTCTAACTAAGCATATCTCTCCTGAGCTTTAATTGCATGATGTACCTTTTATTTTGACAGACAGCTCCAACAGGCCAGCTGATATGTCCTTTACAGTGGGACTCATTAAGGTGACAGACGAGCCTAGTTAAGGACTAGCCCAGGCAGGGCCCCTCTGCCAGAGCTGTTGCCTCACCTCTCAGTGGGAACAAGATCCTCACTCTCACTCCTTAATCAAATGGCAACTGTCTTAACCCCTCAACACCTTCATTTCCTGTTACATGACCATGGTGATAATAATCTATATAGAAGGGCTAGAGAAAGAGTGGGTCGGGGGCAGGCAGTGAATATGTGTGTGTGTGTGTGTGTGTGTGTGTGTGTGTGTGTGTGTGTGTGTGTGTGTGTGTGTGTGTGTGTGTGTTTGCATGTGTGTGTTTAACGGACTGACACACTTCCCAAATGTCATCAACATACTCGCCCACAGCCCTAGCCACCATTGCACCCAGTTTTTCTCATCTGCTCCCTCCATATCATGTTTGATCACGGCCCACCCTTGCCATTGATTTAATGTCTTGGAGAATACTGCGTAGCTTGGAAACATCAAAGCAAAAGAAGCTCATGTTGTTTTCCCCTTGTTGCCAAGAGTACGCTTTCACCCAGACCCACCCACATGAAATCAAGTAGACACACTCTGTAGCCTGCTGCCTCTAATGCATGGCGTTGTCCATTTATAATCAATTCCAACCTGCTAAATTAATGTCCCTTTCACAGCAAAACAATGCCATCAGTGGCTACTTTACGGCATTAATAGTGCAATGGATTCACAGAGACCATGGAGATTGCAGAGAGGTTAGCTTTATACAAACCAGTTGTGTTAGTCACATGTTCCCATTTTTTTTATTATGAGCAGGTGCATTGGTGGTAAGGTTACCATGGTAACTCCTTAAACAGAGCACTGTAAGTACAAGTCTGCCTGGTTACTGGGGGGAATTGCAGAGTCACCTTTATTAAGACAGTTAATTTACGAGAGAGAGAGAGAGAGAGAGAGAGAGAGAGAAAATATGGCGAATCTTAGTTACTAGTTTCATTTTATGTATGAATTAATTTATTAATTTTAAAAAATAGTCTTATTGTTGAAGTTTAGCAGTCATAAGTTTACTTTTCTTAGTTGTTGTTTTTGTTTGTGTGTCTGCTTTAGCAACACTATACCACATGGTCATGCCAATAAAGCTCTTTTTGAATTTGAATTTGAATTTGAGAGAGAGAGAGTGAGAGAGAGAGAGAGAGAGAGGGAGAAATAAAGATAGAAAGAAAGAAACCTAAGCAATTTGAGCTCAGATCCTTGATGATAATGCCAGCCATTGGTTGAGATGAACAGCAGACCTTGTGTATTGTAGTTGTCTGTTTTGAAAATAGCATCAGTGGCTTATCTCCGAAAGAATGACTAAGCCTTGGGCAACTCTCTTTTCAGACCTCCTGAATGCTATAAAGATAGCTGGACAAGATCACTCAGTGTTTACCCAACACAAATTGTAACCAGATGGTTCCTTTTTGGGGTATTTTTTTTGGTAAATAACACTATATAGAGCTTGTACATCTGTTTTCCGGTGACAAAACTCTCTAAGTGACCAGTATGTACACCAGCTGGGAAAATAAACATGCCTTGTTGGGGTTTTCAATAATTCAGCAACACCATCAGCTGTTCCATTTGACACCCATAAATAAAAGTCTTAAGAGACTGCCTCAAGTTTTAATGCACAGCAGCACTGCCAACCCCATGGTGGAATAAACTTCAGCCCGTGTTCCATCCTTATAACAAAATGCATGCCTAAACAGCACTGCAGGTCGCTTAGGTTAAAAGCTACTCCCGGGAGATGGCATAATGTAAAATGCATGAGTACAGCAAGATACCACAAGAGGAGACATCGTTCGGGATGCGTTGACAGAGCACACAGCAAATGGAGATGGATAACGGATGTTGGGTCACTTGGAAATGCACAGGGGGGTGCGGGCGACTCCCGACACATCCACATCAACTTTTGTCACTCAGTCCCCCTGACAGCACTGTGGTGATGGTATGGAGGCACATCTATTTGTTTTCCTCCCATTAATTGAGGAGGCCCTGAGTCACTCTGAAGAGGGGAACAACACGTCCAGGCGACACCAGACAACATAACGCAACACTGACCTCAATACAGCCAAGACTGACAAAGTGGTTTACGGGGATGGGGGATGGGGAGTAGAATCCCGGGATAAATAATTGATACATTGAATACGGAGTAATGCATACACATATATACACACACACACACACCTACAGCATCCGCCCACATTCATAAATAGTACATTGCATAATCCCATTCAGGTGAGAGTTACACAATGTGAAGCTTGCTCAAAACAACCGCACAGGTCGTGTCCCCGGATCAGTTCTGCTGGGAACATATCCGGCCCCGTAGTGCTTCTCATGGATCTGTGGGTCAGCACACATAAGCCTGCAGTGGTTGTGGCAGTGGCCATCTCGCTGTCTGTTCTTTTTTTCTGTCGGGAGGTTTAAATGAGTCCCTGCTCCCTGCATCACGCTCTCCTCACCAATTACTGTGAGGGGCCCTGAGTCTTATCTTCCTCACCCGAGTCCTGGGGGGAATTCTCCCTTTCTGTATAAAGCTCAGTGGAGCTGACACACATAAGGTGTCCTCTCTCTCTCTCTCTCTCTCTCTCTCTCTCTCTCTCTCTCTCTCTCTCTCTCTCTCTCTCTCTCTCTCTCTCTCTCTCTCCCATTCTCCTTTCTCCTCTCCCAAACTCTCCTCTCTCTTCCTCTGTCTCTCAGAAACGTAGGGGCGCTGCCACTGTCAAACTTGGGTTGTGTGAAATCTACACAGACAAATAGGTTATGTTCAGTCACCTCCTGACCTGAATCTACTTGCACAAATTCACTGTAGAGATGAAACATAACCTGCCAACACCATTCAACATCATCCAGCAGTTGAACAGGCATCAGAGAATTTAAGTGCAAAATCCAGAAATTATTTTCATAGAATGAACCTCAATAGCCCATTTTAGACACATGTTAAAATATTTATAATCTGCAAGTGTTCCTTAAATGCCATTATCAAATAGAATCCCGAATGTCTCCTGAATTCTTTGGTAAACAATGTTGCGTCTTTGAGGAGGATGCTCTCCACACGGCACACATAATGAGAAAGAGTGACAGAGAAAGAGAGAGGGAAAAAAACACTTTGAAAAAAGAAATGTAACACTCGCTACAAAATTCTCTGCATGCCTACAGTGACTCAGACATCAAAGGGACGTCCCGAAAACCCCGGGTGTGTTCGTTGTGCCGCGGTGAGCCGCGCCAAGCCGCGTTGCGACTGCGCCAAGCAGCGCCACGACCGCGCCGGCGATACGGATGGAATGCGCAGCACCCACAGGGGCTCTTGGAAGGGTGGAGGCCGCCTCAGACGAGCTCTGGTGTTATCTTGGCGGGGGGAAGAGAGCCTGCCTCGCCTGCTCAGGGAGGAAGAGGCATGGAGCTCCAAGTCGTGCAGAGCGAAGACCACTCAGACACAAAGAAAAAGTCCACACAAAAAAAGGAAAAAAACTGAGCCTACGACAAGAAAAAAAAAGATTATGTTGTTTTTTGAAAGACTGTCTTTCTCTCTCTCTGTCTCTCTCTGTCCTTCTCTTTCTCTCTCTCTCTCCCTCTCTCTCTCTCTCTCTCTCTATTCTCTGTTCGCCTCGACCCTGGTGGGAATAGAAGACCATGTTACATCACTAAGGACCGCCAACTCCAAGCTTCGTTCCATGCATGAAAAGTTGTCTTCTTCCTCCCCTTCGTCTTCATATCTCATCTCCTTGGCAACAGCAATCTTTGCAAAGCCAGGGAAGCTCTCGTTACAAGGGAAGACAAGCAAGGAAAAGGTAGACAAAGCGCCTGGGGAAAAAAGTTACCTCTCTGATTCAAAGCGAGACACAGGCAAAAAAACAGGGGGATTTCCCCCATCACAAGATGTCTGCAACTGTCTCTTACTCAACTACTCTTCTCACGAGTGTGTGAAACTGAGAGTGTGTGCTCGCTTTTCAGACAATGCCAGAGGAGGAGGGGAAAGTGAGGGGATGAAGAAAGGTTGGCAAGATAGTGAATGAGTTTCCAATAGTCAACCTTCTCTAACTGTGAAGACGCGATCTGTGTGTGTGTGTGTGTGTGTGTGTGTGTGTGTGTGTGTGTGTGTGTGTGTGTGTGTGTGTGTGTGAGCGAATATGCAGGACAAACGCTGGAGAAGAAAGTAGAGAAAAGGAGACAGAGCAAGAGAGAGAGAGAGAGAGAGAGAGAGAGACTGAGAGAGGGGCTGAGTTAGGAGAGCAGAGGGAGAGAGGAGAAGGGGTCCCAAATTACAATACTTTAGTTTGATACAGCGCTAAACCTGAGAGGTAGTCTAAAATGCCCTTTACACAGAATACAAAAGGATGGTATTTACCAACATCAACTAATGTTCAAGGGGCTGTGGGTTGTGAGTCAGATAGCTGAGATATCACCTAGTAACAGGCTCAGCTTCATGGTCATGGACAGGAATGCGGAGATGTGAGGAGTGCTGAGGTGGACTCACCGCCACGGCCTCCAGGACCTGCTTGACCGCATCCGCTGCATCCCGCTCGCTATAGTAACCCTTTTCCACCACCCTGCAGAACACACACACACACACACACACACACACAGACACACACGCACGCACGCACACACACACGCGCACACACACACACACACACACACACACACACACACACACACACACACACACACACACACACAGACACACACACACACACACACACACAGACACACACGCACGCACACACGCGCACACACACACACACACACACACACACACACACACACACACACACACACACACACACACACACACACACACACACACACACACACACAAACAGACAGAACAGACAGGGGCCACATGTCAGCATACCAAACAATATGGAGAACATCAGTTAATTCACTTTTTAATTTACACTTCCTCATCACTCACAGCTGATATAGTGTGAGATGGGAGGCAGCATATGTAGGGGTGTGTGCGTGTGTGTATGTGTGCGTGTGTGTGTGTGCGTGTGTGTGTAAGGGGGGAGAAGAGCAGCAGCGGCAGCACTCAGCTTAAATGACTCATAACTAAGGCCACACACTGAGCACAGATTCATTCCGATAATAACACAGCTTTTCTGCCATGGATTCGCTTCACTCAGATCTCAGATGGATCCCCCAGTCAAGGCTGGCAACTGTCTTTATCTCACATGAGGTTTGCCTTTGTCCTTCGTCCTATATATCTGCTATACATCTGATATTGCACTTCATGCAGACAAATAAATCTGAATCTTAAATCTATGATAAAACATTCATATTGTGTCTTGTGTATTCTCATGCCTATCTCTGATTAGGAAATGTATTGGGAATGCATTTGCTATGGCAGATGCAGGAGCATGTATAATTACACCAGACTCAACAGAAACAGTAACAGAGTCTAATTAAATCCTATTTAAAGTTAAAATGCTATCAAATGTTATTTCTAAATGTGTTACAAAGACAGCTTCTAACAGATTGTATGCATTTTGTTCATTGTAGACGCCGAATGAGTACCATGTGTGTCTACTGTTGCAGATAAAAGCTCGGTGACATTTAACTTGTATGCTGTAAAGTGTCACCCTACAAGAGCCTCTCTGTGTATTTGTGTGTGTGTGTGTGTGTGTCACATCTCCATTGCGGGTTGCGGTGTAAACAAACCTGTCGAACAGCTCTCCACCAGTGACAAGTTCAAGAACTAGACTGATCTCTGCCGGGGTCTCAAAGATCTCTTTCAGCTTGATCTGTGAGGAGGGGAGAAACAGAAATCAAAGGCAATCAAAGTTTTTTTTTAATGCCATTCATGGGAGTGGGGAATACAGAACCCAGAGCCGTCATCTAGCTTTTGGGCACAGAAAATGCCCTTTGATATAGCTTGATGGATTTGACACAGCGCAAGACTAGCAAGCTCATTCTAGCAACATCTCTGAGGGCCCTTACAATGTTTGGGTGAGACAGTCGGAGTAGAACGCCAATCTCTGTCCGCACAATCTTCTTGTCCACCTGGGTGAGGGAGAAAAGAGACAGGGCTGTTCAACTCATTTGTCCTGGGTGCTGGAGACACAGTACAGAGATGGTTAGCATTCACAGAGTTCACTCCTTGCTGACAAACAAGGTAGGAGAGGCTTTGAAAAAAAGGGAAATGTAAACCCTGATCAGTGATGACAAGACATGGTAGGAGAACTGGCAAGCACTAACAAACACAGATGTTACGGAAAGAGAGAGAAAGAAAGAGAGAGAGAAAGTCCTTAGTCATTCGAACATCAGACCATTGCTGTCATATCTCTGACAGATAAGATGGGAATGTCTCTCTCTCTCCATCACTGTTTGTCTCTCTCTCTCTCTCTCTCTCTCTCTCTCGCTGGAGGGGACTTACTGTCTTGTTCAGCAGTTTGACGGCGTAGGGCTTCTGTGTTCCCTTCTGTCTGCACCTGTACACCACTGATGTCGCTCCCCTGTTCAGAAAGGGAGACACACAAAAACCTGAGACTCAAACACAGCAACCAAAAAAAGAGCAGGGGGGGAAAAACAACCTAACCCTCCACAGCTGCAGCTATCAGTGTCTGGGTCACGTCTCACCCATGTCTCACTGAGTCAAGGAGCGATCGTCACACAATGTTCCAGTGATGTTAGACATGACTCTAATGATCTGTGTAAATGTAGGCAAATGTGACACCAGTAACACACACTCATCCAGAGCCACAGCGACAGTCTCCCTGGAGCAAGTCAGGGTTTTAGTACCTTGTTTAGGGGCACAATGGTGGTGACTCCAGGGATCAAACTCACAATCTTGGTGCTCCACCTGGAATGTCAGATCCTGACTACTAGACCACCACTAGTTTTAAACAAGCAATGAGTAACCATTTTTCTTTGGACCACAATCCTGTGAGCCATGGTTGTCGGTAAAATCCCCAGGCTAAGTTTTTTTTTTTTTTTTTTTAAGTATAGACTTAAAGCTTAATCACAGCACACGTCAAACTCAAAGAAAGAATTCACCACAGCTAAACTGTGAAGGTGAACGAATCAGGCTTGAGACAATTTTGATGCGCATTTCTGGCTCCTCAGGCAGGAAGTCTAAATGAAAGTAGGCCAGTGACTCCCTCACCTGGGCCGAACCGTCCGTGTTAATTAGCTGAGATTTTCGCACTTAATTACAGCCCCCGGGCTACTCTCGGCGAAGCTTAACAGGCGATCCCCCATCCCCTCAACTCTCTTTAAAGTCCAGCCTCGCAGATCTGGCACGGTGCATGAGACCGTGCCAACAGCATAAGTGGCCACCACTGGTGGCAGTGGCAGACAGGTGAGATTCACAGTCAGATTGGTGCATTTGGTATAAAAGCTATTAAGGCAGGAGGGGAAGAGTGGGGACTGAAGGGGAGTATGGAGTTGTAATGTCACACTTGAGGTGGGGAGGTTTATTGGGGGGCTGTTGATATGGTGTGTGTATGTGTTGGGGCGGGGGGGGGGGGGCATATCTATATCTAAATGTGCAAATGAATAAAAATCGGGTTAGACAGCTTGGCTAATGCAATTAAGAAGGCTGGGAGGGGGAGGATCCCAGTGCTCTGAGACTAGCATCTGGGCTCCCATAGGACAACCAGGCAGGGACAGATTCTCAGCATTACGGAACCAGACCTCCTCTCTCTCACTCTGTCTCTCTCTCTTATAATCCTCCCCCTCTTCCCATCCCCGTCTCTCTGTATCCCTCTGTCTGCCGGTGTATCTGCATTTCATCCCATTCTTGCTTTTCTTTCCCTATCCCTCCTTTTTCCTCTGTTTACACTACACTACAGAGTATTAAGGAATTAGACCGCACCACGTCCCTAACCCCCCTCCAACCTGCTTCTCTCTCTCTCTCTCTCTCTCTCTCTCCCTCTCTCTCTCTCTTTCTCTCTCTCTCCTTCTCTCTCTCTCTCTCTCTGCTATACCATCATGGCCAGCACATGTGAACATGTTTTGGGACACCATGATGCTTATGGCCTCAATCTGCTCCACATAATTACCGAGAGGAAGGGATGAAAAATAAAAAAAACACACTGACAACCAGATTTCACCATATTTAACAACCCCCCTCCTTCCCCCTCTTCCCTTCACATGTAAAGTTACATAACACAGCTTAGAGTGCATTTGGGGGGATCAAAATATCAAATGAATATTATCGGCAGGAAATGGACTAGAATCAAGAAAAGTCAATTTGATGTGGCCCCTCTCTCTCCAGTGTTTCCTCTAGTATTTTTTTAAGCAGTGGGGGCAGGCCTGTCCGAACCACCCCCCCCCCCCCACCCCCACCCCACGGAACTGACAACTGACACTTCGCTGCAACACAAACAATTATATGTATTCACCTCTATTCACACACAACGAGGCTTAATTATTTTCAGTTGTGATTGAGCTGTATATTTGGAGAATCTACAACAGGTCTGCACAATGAATTTTGAAAGGCAACTGCGACTATTGTACGTCTGCCCCATTTCTGATACCGTGGGGGAAGAAAATTAAACCGTGGGGGGCCGCCACTACCAAATCAACATAGAGGAAACACTGCTCTCTCTATTTCACTCTCTCACGATCACTCCATCTATCTCGTGCTTGGGCCCATCCCAGTAATTCTTACAATGCCTCATTTCATTAGGTCATTAAATTTTAATGCCGGCCTGTGCGGAAAGATCTAGATTAATGGGGGATCTTTGCTCTTTCTGTGATGTATGAGAACAAACGTAATGGCCGTGTTCCATCTGACAAGAACTGGACTCCCCTGAGAAGAATGTCTCAACATGAGACAAGCTGTCGGCTTACTGGCAAGATGGCATCAAATAAAGACACAACACACAGCAAAACAACATATCACAACACAAGCACAGCACACAGCACGTGGACAGCACACAACAGGAACTAGCTTGTGCTTACAAAAAAAACCCACCAAGAATTACGTCTGTCTTTCATTAAAAATGACATAAGGATGTGTGCGTCAGTGTAAGAGCAAAAAGAATATTCATTTCAACAAGCGTCAGCCGCTCAAAAGCTACCGAGGGATATTTTCTCCCCTGGTGGAGATCCCAATGAATGAGACAGCGTCATGAATATGAAAATAAAAGCCGGTGGGGAAATCAATAAGAGGCCCTAGTGTTGACTCAGAATCATTATTCCACCACCATTCATGCCTGATGATTCCCTCTCAACTCTCTATCCATCCGAAGTCATGGGTTTTAAAGTTAGAAGAACCCGAATGTTTCTCTCTCTGGTTCACTTCTGTCTGTGGATATTTCTCCCACTGTAGTGAGTGTGTGTGTGTGGGTGGGTGACTGTCCAACACTAAGCTAAGTTGCTGTGACATTTGTTAAGACCCAGAACCCCCCCCCACCACACACACACACACACACTAGAGGGGAGATGAAACTCTGTGATAGAAAGTGAGAGGATGCAACAAAGAGGAGAGGAGTGTGAACACTAGAATGAGAGGACAGGATTAGGAAGAAAACAGGAGGAAAGCGTAAAGCAAATCTGAAAAGAAAGCGAGGAAGAGGAAAGAGACCCGCAGGTACATGATAAGGTGAAAGGTCAAGGGTCAAGGAGAGAAAGGAGTAGATGGACAGAGAAAGCCCTGAGAAGGGGACGACAGAAGAACAGAAAGCTTTCAGACCGTGATGGAGAGGGCAGGAGGGATAAAAAAGACGAGAGGAGAGCAAAACAGGATTCAAAGAAAGGGGATACCTAAAGGGAATTAGGAGAGGACAGGAAAACAACAGAGAGGGAAAGAGGAGAGGAGAGGAGGAGCGGGGAGGAGAGGAGAGAGAGCTTTCCGCTTCTAGTAATGATTTAACAGGACAGACAGAAAGCCATCAAGCAGCAGACCAGACCAGCCCCAGACCACAGTCTTTGCTCATGAGCAACAGTTCCCGCCACTAATGACTAGAGGCCAATCGAAATTCATCACGGTAACAACATTAGCCACCATATGAGGGGCGACCGCTGCAAACTGACCCCGGCGCTGAAAGCATGTGGGTGGAAAGAGGCCCCTAAAGTAAAGAGGCCGTTCGGTCTATAAGTGAGCACGGTGTTTGAGATTGGACATTAGGCTCCTAAAAAAAGAATGATTTCTTAAACCTCTTAAACCTCAATCAAGTGGTTGAGGGGGAAAAAACAGTAAAATGGTTTGAGTTGCCATTTATTGATTTCTAGCTTCATATTTAGTTTCACTAAATACCATTCATGGGTAATACCAGTGACATCATCGTCCTATTAGACTGAGAGGTCTTTTTGTTTTTTTCTTTTCTTTAATAAATTATTTTTGATTGAAATACACGTTCCACAAAGTGGTAACATGGATTTGCAAATGAGGCTTTAAAAATCTTTCAAGCTACGCTGGAGAGACTTCCCATCAGCTGGTCTAGACATGCTTCTCTGTGCGTGCGGGTGATGCAATACAGGATCCATGTGTGAAAGTCTGTCTGTAGGACCTCTCATGAAACACTGTGGACATTTAGGAGAGGTTCAGTGTCTGCGTGTCTGGCTGTATGGACTCTTTTGGAAGTGTGCAGATGTGCAAGACAGGATTCTTGTCTGACCTTGACACATGAACTAGACCTACGCTGGTTGTGTGTGGATGCGCAAGACATCCACGACGCCTGAACTTCTGGCTATAATCCATTTCAGATGTCAGCGTACAGAAATGTGAGGAAAGTGTCATAGTAAGGTGAATGGCTATATTCCCTTTGTATACTGTAGTGTATGTTACCATTAAAAACTCATGTTGTGTCACTTGTACTAACTTCAAAACTAAGTTTGGCCAGTCATTTTTCTCCTTTGTGAGAGCACAGTCCATGTGTCAAGTGTTCACAGTGGATGTTCACAAATTACACAAAAAGAAAGACATATTCTGGCTCTTCAGGTAGCCTATTTTAAACCTCCAACTAACCCATGTAAGTAATTTGGGTGGGTCTTTAGAGAGTTCATGTTGGTGATTCTTGTTGTTGGTGTTGACTGTGAACCAGTGTAGGAGTGAAACCTCAGTGCAACCACATCCTGTTACACTCTCAAACTGTAGAGTAGGCAACACTCAGTAGAATAATGGAAAGTGCAATACAGGATATAGAATAGATTAATGCATAGAGATTGTCACCGAGATTGTGTGGGTCTATTCACACAGCAGTTGAACTCTGTCTCCACCATGGTTGAATGTTTTCATATGGCCATTACAGATAAACCCATTTGCTGTGAACTAGGACTAAACAACATGATTGATTTTAAACCCCTGATGCAGGAATTGAAGGATTGCCGTAGATACACAGTATACAGTAGTATAGATAGATCACTACAGATATATAAGCACACTTGATAAGAACTACAGTAAGACTAAACAACAACTAGATTGATTTCAAACCACTGATGGGGTAATAGAGGGATTACAGTAATTACTCTCAGCAAGGACTTCACACTCTCCACCTCAAATTACCTCACCAGTAGTCATCTACATGACAGCAGCACAAATTGAGGCACTAACACCCACTCAGAGAAGTCAATGGACTACAAATCCCACATTACCTCAGCTGAATGATCGCCACGATTGGATCGACCTGATCTATGATTACAGCACTGCGGATAAAGAGGAGATAAGGCAGAGGAGTCTTTAAGGTGATGCTTTATAACAGAGCCAATTAGACCCCTGTTGATAAAGACGCTACCAAAGTAGCGAGAGCAGGCAGTGGGTGGTCGAACACAAAATCATTCAAACAAATGTACCCTGAAGAGACTAGGTTTTGAGGTAAATGTTTAAACATACTGTCAGAATATGGTTAAGTAAAATAAAATAAAAATATATAAATTAATTGTAGACAAAATGTATTTTTTTCAGAATGGATAGGTGTTAGGAGACTAATATGAAACTGATCAGGGAAACAATATGAACCACCTAGAATAATAAATGGGCAAGTTCTAGCCAAATTCTAGTCCCCAAAATATCCATCCTGATAATTGAAAGTCAGCTTATGGTTTCAGCACTGTTCGATCAGAAATGACCTGATTTATCTGTGTTGCATAACCAAAATAGGAAATCCTCTTACTTTTTTTCTGACAGGTGACCTCATTGCTGGATTACCAGGGAGATGATATTTCTTTGAGTGTTTTGCCACAGATAAAAGTCTTACAGATAAAAAAAAAACTGCAAAAGAGCAACACATCCAAGCACCTATGTAGAGGTAAGTGTGAAGACAGAAAGGCATGGCAGCATATAGGTAAATGTGACTGGATTTCTTTGGCTATTTGTATGGCTATTCATAATGCACCCGGCGGCGATGAAAATCAGTCTGAGTGTGATTTCATAATGAAGACCGCCTCAGCCGATCTCAAAGTGAGGGTTGTCGGCTGAAGGCAGCGGTAATGTCACAGCCTTGGCAGCCGGAACTTGAGGCGGGAGGAGGGGAGAGAAAGACAGCGGATGCAAGCATTTGTACATTACACAAGCTGCTCCTGTTTCAGTCTTCTACATGCCCAGAATTGCATAATCACAGCAGAGCAGAGGGGAGAGAGAGAGGGATGAAGAGAGAGAGACAGAATGAGAGACATGGAGAGATGGACAGAGTGAGAGATCAAGAGAGAGGAAAAGAGAGAGATGAAGAGAGGAGAGAGAAATTGAGAGAGAGAGAGTTGTGACTTTTTTCCTCTAGGAGCTCAGCTCAGCATCTTCTTCATTATGCATGCAGACTAGCCTGGGCTTCCTCGGGACCTGAGAGCTCGGCCTGCCTCTGGATTTAGAAACGCTCAGAAACTGGCCTGGAGACCCAGGGGTCTCTACACAGCAAGCCGAAGGAACTCAGCACTTCTCCGGGCCTCAAACTAGACCCACTGACATCCAGTGGATTCAGTCAGAGAAACAACAAAGACAACGGTTCCTGGGCTAACTAACTACAACTTTTTAAACTGAGGTCTTTCCTCTGAATTAAAACAAACTTCACTGTGAAAAATTGATGATTGACAAAATCCCCTCAAAATATATGTGTACCATTTCATTTTTATTTTAACTTTCTAGCCCAGATTGAACAGTTTACATAAACATTTATCCCATAGAACATCATATGGCCGATTGAAACTCTTTGTAAGTGAGAGGTGCTGTAGCTGAAACTACATCTTAGTTCATCCCCGTTGTTTTGCTTTTTTTTAAATGCAAAGACATGCCCACTCAATATGGTACACTCTCAACATGCATTATTAGTCACTGTTATGAGTATTACACTTCACTGGAAAACAGGTCTTCCTCAGAACTCTTAACACTAACTTGCTGCTATTGTCTTCCTGTCAAGACTGAATCAAAACCGCACCTGTAGGTATAGGTATCTAACAGACCCGACACTATGTCTAGACTTGAAAGTCAACCTGGGAAGCAGAGTGAGATGAGGGGGCCTCTGTGACAAGCCCAGGTAAGTTATAGAGGTGTGGGATGCAGGGGTCATTTTTGGGGGAGAGAGTGAGAGAATAAGGGGGGGGGGGTGCTGGGGTGCAGCAATACATTTGCAACCTCTGCCAAGAGCAGATCGATTGATGGCCCTTTCCACCCACTCAGGATGCAGGAACCAAGCCTACCGGGGGTTTCGGAGCTGGAACGGCTCCAGCAAGTGCCTGCAACAGTAGACGCAGGAGGCAATTCATCAGGCCAGTGAGAAGAGTACACAACTCGGGTATGCAGCGCAAAGGGCTACATTCAAACAACAACCACCGACCGCGGCTTTGCTATTCATTACTGATAGAGCATTACTTTGACAGATGAACACGCCTTTATCTAAAGTGGAAAATCAATATCCCTTGATGGGGATGGGGCATCAGCATATTGTGACTAAAAAGGTCAAAAGAAGTGATTAATTGTTGGAAAGTTGCTGGGGTTGCTGAGAAGAGAGGTTGAAAAATATTGCAAGCTTTCCAGAGAATCAGGGATTCACCAGTGTGTGTTTTTATTAACTGATTAGGATGGCTAACGAACCTTGGCCCAGCTTAGCCTTGGAACTCAAAGCAAAATGAGGATACAGACAAGAGGAAGACAAACTTACTCTCGGCCAGCATTCTCACTGCAAGACCATTCTGAGACACAAAGATATACGACTTGTGGAGACTCTACATCACATATTAGAGTTCAATCCATTCAAAACAATGAAACCAAACCCCTTAAAAGCCACAGATTTATAACACTCACTTTTAGACTCCACAAACCCACATCAACAAACACACTCACCCTGTCTTAGTTTGGCTACAATTAGAGAAAAGCGTTTCCAATCAGGCCCCAGAAGGCACCAGCATGGATTTGACCAGCAGTGGACATGCCATTCTCTGTCAGCACACACTTCCATTCTGACCTGAGTATCATTGTTGCAATGGTGAAAGCCCCTTGGGATGATCTGTCGTGCATTCTCACCGACCACATACAGACACACACTTAAAGGACCTGATCGTACACATATGATCAAGAACACAGACGGGCAATGTATAGCCACCCCTCAATAATAAAATATGTGAATACTGACTTCTCAAGTCCTTCGCAACTCCTGTTCTTATGTAGACAACGGGCCCTCTAAAACCCTGTGAAAAAACGCCTCAAAAATGTCCCATTAAATAATTTTAAGAAGACACATTTGTAGAGAGGTTATAAATATAGGTCAATGTTTTGGGGTTGATATGGATTCAACTACCAACCTAGATTCACATTCTATGGCTGTTGTTGACAACCAGGAAACAATGGCGGCTCTAAGTGCACTGTTGCCATAGAAAACAACTGAAAGTCACCGAGGTGAAGTTAGTTTGATATTTGATATTCGGATATTCGACAGATTTTCAAAAAAAAAATGTATGCGGCCGGTTTCACCCCGTGTTTGCAGACAATGTACAAACAGATGACCTGTCTACTTGCTCCCAGCCGACCTTAGGGACCGTCTAAAAAGTACCTTCTGAATTACCTTCATAGTCTTTTTTGTCAATAGCTTTGACATCATGTGACCTAGTGACTCCAAACCAATGCAGAATATTTATCCTATATGGGACTCATCAGACACACCTCTTTTTATAGTCACTGTATGCACACTGTATTTTATATGAATATTTTGTAAAAAAAATACATTATATCCTATATGAATGGTCCTCTTTTTTCAATACCTCCCAAGTCATGTGACCTAGTGACTCCAAACCAATGCAGAATAGTTATCCTATATAGGACTCATTGGGCACACCTCTTTTTATGGTCACTGTATGCACACTGTATTTTATATTAATATTTTAAAGAAAATACATTATTTCATATCAGAAACAGTCTCCTTTTTTTCAATACCTCCCAGGTAATGTGACCTAGGGACTCCAAACCAATGCAGAATAGTTATCCTATATAGGACTCATCGGGCACACCTCTTTTTATAGTCACTGTATGCACACTGTATTTTATATGAATATTTTAAAGAAAATACATTATTTACCATAAGAAACAGTCTCCTTTTTTTCAATACCTCCCAAGCCATGCGACCTAGTGACTCCAAACCAATGCAGAATAGTTATCCTATATGGGACTCATCGGGCACACCTCTTTTTATGGTCACTGTATGCACACTGTATTTTACATTAATATTTTAAAGAAAATACATTATTTCATATAAGAAACAGTCTCCTTTTTTTCAATACCTCCCAAGCCATGTGATCTAGTGACTCCAAACCAATGCAGAATAGTTATCCTATATGGGACTCATCAGACACACCTCTTTTTTATGGTCACTGTATGCACACTGTATTTTATATGAATATTTTGTAAAAAAATACATTATTTCCTATATGAATGGTCCTCTTTTTTCAATACCTCCTAAGTCATGTGACCTAGTGACTCCAAACCAATGCAGAATAGTTATCCTATATAGGACTCATCGGGCACACCTCTTTTTATAGTCACTGTATGCACACTGTATTTTATATGAATATTTTAAAGAAAATACATTATTTCATATAAGAAACAGTCTCTTTTTTTTCAATACCTCCCAAGTCATGTGACCTAGTGACTCCAAACCAATGCAGAATAGTTATCCTAAATGGGACTCATCAGACACACCTCTTTTTATGGTCATTGTATGCACACTGTATTCTATATGAATATTTTGTAAAAAAAAACACATTATTTCCTATGTGAATGGTCCTCTTTTTTCAATACCTCCCAAGTCATGTGACCTAGTGACTCCAAACCAATGCAAAATAGTTATCCTATATGGGACTCATCGGGCACACCTCTTTTTATGGTCACTGTATGCACACTGTATTTTATATGAATATTTTGTAAAAAAAAATACATTATTTCCTATATGAATGGTCCTCTTTTTTCAATACCTCCCAAGTCATGTGACCTAGTGACTCCAAACCAATGCAGAATAGTTATCCTATATGGGACTCATCGGGCACACCTCTTTTTATAGTCACTGTATGCACACTGTATTTTATATGAATTTTTTTCAATAAAATACATTATTTTATATAAGAAACAGACTCCTTTTTTTCAATACCTCCCAAGCCATGTGACCTAGGGACTCCAAACCAATGCAGAATAGTTATCCTATGTGGGACTAATAAGACACACCTCTTCTTATAGTCACTGTATGCACACTATATTTTATATGAATATTTTTAAGAAAATACATTATTTGCCATCATGAATGGTCTCCATTTTTCAATACCTTGCAAGCTTTTTTCTCGCTAGACATCACAGATCAACATAGAACTGTTCTGCTATGTGATAATAATCAGACACATGTCAATGTGAAATAATATTTTGCATAAACTATTATATTTAATTTCCTATGGAAAACAGCTTTTTGCTCAATAGCTGCCATATAAGGGGTCCTAGACAACACAGATCAATACAGAACTGTTCTGCTATGGGGTACTTATCAGACACACCTCAATATGAAAAATGATTTGGCATCTACTGTTATATGGAAGGTATTGAAAGAAACACAGTTTCCATAGTCTACATCACTTCCCTTGCGGGGGGGGGGGGGGGTATTGAAAAAGGAGACCATTCCTTATAGGAAACGATGTATTTTCTTTAAAATATTAATATAAAATAGTGTGCTTTCAATGGTTATAGGAAGAGGTGTGTCTGATTAGTCCCATATAGGGTAACTATTCTGCATTGGTTTGGAGCCACTAGGTCACATGGCTTGGGAGGTATTGAAAAAAAGGAGACTGTTTCTTATATGAAATAATGTATTTTCTTTAAAATATTCATATAAAATACAGTGTGCATACAGTGACTATAAAAAGAGGTGTGTCTGATGAGTCCTATATAGGATAATTATTCTGCATTGGTTTGGAGTCACTAGGTCACATGACCTGGGAGGTATTGAAAAAAAGGAGACTGTTTCTTATATGAAATAATGTATTTTCTTTAAAATATTAATATAAAATACAGTGTGCATACAGTGACCATAAAAAGAGGTGTGCCCGATGAGTCCCATATAGGATAACTATGTTGCATTGGTTTGGAGTCACTAGGTCACATGACTTGGGAGGTATTGAAAAAAGAGGACCATTCATATAGGAAATAATGTATTTTTTTTTACAAAATATTCATATAAAATACAGTGGGCATACAGTGACCATAAAAAGAGGTGTGCCCGATGAGTTCCATATAGGATAACTATTCTGCATTGGTTTGGAGTCACTAGGTCACATGACTTGGGAGGTATTGAAAAAAGAGGACCATTCATATAGGAAATAATGTATTTTTTTTACAAAATATTCATATAAAATACAGTGTGCATACAGTGACCATAAAAAGAGGTGTGTCTGATGAGTCCTATATAGGATAATTATTCTGCATTGGTTTGGAGTCACTAGGTCACATGACCTGGGAGGTATTGAAAAAAAGGAGACTGTTTCTTATATGAAATAATGTATTTTCTTTAAAATATTCATATAAAATACAGTGTGCATACAGTGACTATAAAAAGAGGTGTGCCCGATGAGTCGTATATAGGATAACTATTATGCATTGGTTTGGAGTCACTAGGTCACATGACTTGGGAGGTATTGAAAAAAGAGGACCATTCATATAGGAAATAATGTATTTTTTTTACAAAATATTCATATAAAATACAGTGTGCATACAGTGACCATAAAAAGAGGTGTGTCTGATGAGTCCCATATAGGATAACTATTCTGCATTGGTTTGGAGCCACTAGGTCACATGACTTGGGAGGTATTGAAAAAAGAGGACCATTCATATAAAAAATAATGTATTTTTTTACAAAATATTCATATAAAATACAGTGTGCATACAGTGACTATAAAAAGAGGTGTGTCTGATGAGTCCCATATAGGATAACTATTCTGCATTGGTTTGGAGCCACTAGGTCACATGGCTTGGGAGGTATTGAAAAAAAGGAGACTGTTTCTTATATGAAATAATGTATTTTCTTTAAAATATTAATGTAAAAAACAGTGTGCATACAGTGATCATAAAAAGAGGTGTGCCCGATGAGTCCCATATAGGATAACAATTCTACATTGGTTTGGAGTCACTAGGTCACATGACCTGGGAGGTATTGAAAAAAAGGAGACTGTTTCTTATATGAAATAATGTATTTTCTTTAAAATATTCATATAAAATACAGTGTGCATACAGTGACTATAAAAAGAGGTGTGTCTGATGAGTCCTATATAGGATAATTATTCTGCATTGGTTTGGAGTCACTAGGTCACATGACCTGGGAGGTATTGAAAAAAAGGAGACTGTTTCTTATATGAAATAATGTATTTTCTTTAAAATATTAATATAAAATACAGTGTGCATACAGTGACCATAAAAAGAGGTGTGCCCGATGAGTCCCATATAGGATAACTATGTTGCATTGGTTTGGAGTCACTAGGTCACATGACTTGGGAGGTATTGAAAAAAGAGGACCATTCATATAGGAAATAATGTATTTTTTTTTACAAAATATTCATATAAAATACAGTGGGCATACAGTGACCATAAAAAGAGGTGTGCCCGATGAGTTCCATATAGGATAACTATTCTGCATTGGTTTGGAGTCACTAGGTCAAATGACTTGGGAGGTATTGAAAAAAGAGGACCATTCATATAGGAAATAATGTATTTTTTTACAAAATATTCCTATAAAATACAGTGTGCATACAGTGACCATAAAAAGAGGTGTGTCTGATGAGTCCTATATAGGATAATTATTCTGCATTGGTTTGGAGTCACTAGGTCACATGACCTGGGAGGTATTGAAAAAAAGGAGACTGTTTCTTATATGAAATAATGTATTTTCTTTAAAATATTCATATAAAATACAGTGTCCATACAGTGACTATAAAAAGAGGTGTGTCTGATGAGTCCTATATAGGATAATTATTCTGCATTGGTTTGGAGTCACTAGGTCACATGACCTGGGAGGTATTGAAAAAAAGGAGACTGTTTCTTATATGAAATAATGTATTTTCTTTAAAATATTAATATAAAATACAGTGTGCATACAGTGACCATAAAAAGAGGTGTGCCCGATGAGTCCCATATAGGATAACTATGTTGCATTGGTTTGGAGTCACTAGGTCACATGACTTGGGAGGTATTGAAAAAAGAGGACCATTCATATAGGAAATAATGTATTTTTTTTTACAAAATATTCATATAAAATACAGTGGGCATACAGTGACCATAAAAAGAGGTGTGCCCGATGAGTTCCATATAGGATAACTATTCTGCATTGGTTTGGAGTCACTAGGTCAAATGACTTGGGAGGTATTGAAAAAAGAGGACCATTCATATAGGAAATAATGTATTTTTTTACAAAATATTCATATAAAATACAGTGTGCATACAGTGACCATAAAAAGAGGTGTGTCTGATGAGTCCCATATAGGATAACTATTCTGCATTGGTTTGGAGCCACTAGGTCACATGACTTGGGAGGTATTGAAAAAAGAGGACCATTCATATAGGAAATAATGTGTTTTTTTTTACAAAATATTCATATAGAATACAGTGTGCATACAATGACTATAAAAAGAGGTGTGTCTGATGAGTCCCATATAGGATAACTATTCTGCATTGGTTTGGAGTCACTAGGTCACATGACTTGGGAGGTATTGAAAAAAGAGGACCATTCATATAAAAAATAATGTATTTTTTTACAAAATATTCATATAAAATACAGTGTGCATACAGTGACTATAAAAAGAGGTGTGTCTGATGAGTCCCATATAGGATAACTATTCTGCATTGGTTTGGAGCCACTAGGTCACATGGCTTGGGAGGTATTGAAAAAAAGGAGACTGTTTCTTATATGAAATAATGTATTTTCTTTAAAATATTAATGTAAAAAACAGTGTGCATACAGTGATCATAAAAAGAGGTGTGCCCGATGAGTCCCATATAGGATAACAATTCTACATTGGTTTGGAGTCACTAGGTCACATGACCTGGGAGGTATTGAAAAAAAGGAGACTGTTTCTTATATGAAATAATGTATTTTCTTTAAAATATTCATATAAAATACAGTGTGCATACAGTGACTATAAAAAGAGGTGTGTCTGATGAGTCCTATATAGGATAATTATTCTGCATTGGTTTGGAGTCACTAGGTCACATGACCTGGGAGGTATTGAAAAAAAGGAGACTGTTTCTTATATGAAATAATGTATTTTCTTTAAAATATTCATATAAAATACAGTGTGCATACAGTGACTATAAAAAGAGGTGTGTCTGATGAGTCCCATATAGGATAACAATTCTGCATTGGTTTGGAGTCACTAGGTCACATGACCTGGGAGGTATTGAAAAAAGGAGACTGTTTCTTATATGAAATAATGTATTTTCTTTAAAATATTCATATAAAATACAGTGTGCATACAGTGACTATAAAAAGAGGTGTGTCTGATGAGTCCCATATAGGATAACTATTTTGAATTGGTTTGGAGTCACTAGGTCACATGATGTCAAAGCTATTGACAAAAAAGACTATGAAGGTAATTCAGAATGTACTTTTTAGACGGTCCCTATGGTCGGCTGGGAGCAAGTAGACAGGTCATCTGTTTGTACATTGTCTGCAAACACGGGGTGAAACCGGCCGCATATTTTTTTTTTTGAATATCTGTCGAATATCCGAATATCAAATATCAAACTAACTTCACCTCGGTCTGAAAGTCTTGGTCAAGTCACACAGGCACTGCCTGGCGACAATTGATGGGCAGAAACATAAACACTGCCACCATTAGTCAGAGTGATTCACTGATGACTGGAAGTCAAGAGAGGATTCTTCATCTTGGACTGAGACTGACAGTAAGTATGGGAGGTCAGATTGAGATGAGTTGCCAGTCTTGGCAGCTGGCACTGGTGATAAATACAATGTAACAGAGAAAGAAAGAACATGTCCTATATGCTAGATTTAATACACGCAAAGGAATGCATTGCATGCATTTTTGTGCTATGCAAATGGCATCGCATCTCTATAACATGTGAGTGTGGATGCCTCTCCGTAATGCAAACAAATTGCACGGACAATTAGTGCACGAATAATTAGTGTTAATATGTGTGTGCAATTAAAGTTTTAGGCCAACTGTCTTAATGTAAGGCAATACATTTCAATACATGTTTGATAAGAACCATTATTCTGCTGTGGGCTGTTACACTAGGCTACTATCCTGCCCGGCCGATGAAAGCAATGCGATACATTTCAACGGCGCTTGTAAGGCAACTGATACTCACAACACAGAACGGTGTTAACGGCACTCACCGTCCCAATTCGGACTCCAGCTCATAGTAGTCTGCCAGTGTCTCCTTCTTCGAGTCATCTATCCAGTACTCCGGAGTTGCCCCTGGTCTAGACGAGGGCATAGTGAGTCCCCAACGCAATACAAGTAGCCTGTCCTTCTTGGCGTTTCCCCTGCGGCGATTCACAGCTTGGTTCAGTTTCAAGGGATGTGGTAGAGAATGAATGAGTTAGCCACCTATAAGGTATGATCGGAATGAAGAGGAAGGGAGATAGATTGCCGTCTTCCTACAGCGTAAAACAAAATTTCGTCCAAAGAGAGAATACGACCTACTTGAAAAAATGGGTAGGCTGTCTGGGAAGGTACACAGAGTGTGGGCAGACCTAACTGAGCGCAATTGTCAGCCGCCAGCTCTGCGCCCTAACCATATTGCGCTCCCTGAAATGCAAGGCGAGCGGGTGTGAGAGGAGGTAGGGTAGCCCGCCTGTGTTTCTGCTTGGTTTCCACCGGGTCTTACTGTCGCCTCTGTAACGAGGAGACACTTCTAGGCTACCTGGAATCACCGCACGTCACAATAACATAATTACATAATATCCATCATGATCTGGGGAGTTTTCGTTGCCTCTGGCGTGAACGTATCCTTTCACTGATTGCCCAAATGTGGTCTTTAATAACGTTTTAATGGGCAATTTATTCTAATCTCTTTCAAATACAAATGATGTAGCTTATATTTCCAGATAAATAGGCTTTGTAAATAACATGCAGGTGCATGGCGAATGTTTGCACATGGGAATCATTCATATCCTATTAGCAAGCCACGAATCTGTAAGTAGGCTAGTTTATTACCAAGGAAGAATTTGATTTAATAAATGAGTTTCCTTCATAATTATACTCAGTACATAAATATGTGAAAAATGATTCATGAATAAAAGCAAAAGAGCATTTATAAGATATTTCATCTTAATAAAAGAATATGCTTAAGATTCACTCACCTTTAAACAAATCTATTGGGCTAGTATAGCCTAATTAATATTGAGAAGACTGAATATTGATTAAATGTTTCAACAAAGAGAGAATGTGGAGATACTTGGAAAACAAGTATATTTTTATTATTATCAAAATATAATGGCACAAGACAAAACAAAAAGGCCAATCCCCCTCTTGGGCACAGGATCCACAGTGCCCAGCATGGCTGGCTGTCCTTTAAGACTCAAGCCAGGCATTGCTGCATGAGCCACCACACAGAGAAGCCATCTGCTCAGTGGCTACCTGCTCTGTGCAAAATACAGACCAATGTGAAAAATAACAAACCTCTCAGTTCCTCTATTCACTCCACTTACAATGGAGACATGACACAAGTCAGTAATTAGACTTATATTCAGGTTGTATCCTCATAAGTTTGAGGATACAACCTGAACTTTTTTGGATTCTTTTACATTTCAATGGGTAAACTTGTAATTGTGGACATTTTTGGACTATTCACTTCGGTAGACTGAAAAATGAATTGACTCTGAAGGATCACCCAGATTTCTCTCTCTAATAAGCACTGACTAACAAATAGATTTGGTGAAACTTGTTTTTAACACACCCATCCATTCAGATGGCCCTGCCATCCAAACACACACATACACACACACACACACACACACACACACACACTCACACACACCAGGGTTGTTACTCAGACTTGGGCTTCATCTCGCTGCGTTCTCGGGCCGCCAGCGTTCTGGCAGAACAGCTGTGTCAGGGACACGCTGGCCCCGTTCTGATCCAGCTCACACTGATTCATCTGGCGAGTTCCTCGGTGTGTCCTGCCCCAGAATCACGCTGGTCTCATTCTGCTCTCCCGAGGCCCACAGCGCTCCGCTCACACTATGCAACTCGACACACCACACCACACCACACCACACCACATTCAAGTAGGTTAAGCCTGTAAATTTAGATGTCGTGCTATCTGTGTAAGATTCCTGCTGCTGGTACACTCAATGTTAAAGCAAGGAAATGTTTGATTAGAACTTAGCCTGCCATGGCATGATGTAGATTAGTTCAGTTTCCAAATGCATTAGCATGGAGTAAGCCTGCAAGCATCATTATGGGTCTGAATAAATGTACATTTAACAACTTATGTGACAGTGTTGCAATTGTAAATACACAAAAACACGTGTGCACACAAACACATACACACACACACATATATATGTGGTACTGTTCTCTATTAGTCATGACTGTTACCATGGTTTTAGGTCACTCAAGGTTTTAAAGTGACACTGCAGCAGAAGGTTGCAGGATTTTAGCTGGGAACTCCTTGGTCTCTACAAAACAATGGCCAATCATTCTTATTCTTATTATTCTTTAGTGTGCTGCCTTGACTCCTGGAGGATTCAGCCCACACAGTGGACTAGATGCATAAGCACCAGCAGCGATTTTGAGAATCTAGCATAGGATTGAATGAACTCATCCTCAGCACTATGCTAAAATATATCTGTCATTGCAATTACACATGCTGGCAGCGTGCCTGAAAAGCTGGATACTCAGCAGCTAACATGAAAGAGTGTGACTATCACTGTGACAGTAAGCACTTACATTTCATGACAGTTCCTGTCTTTGACATACTATCATTACTGCCTGTTCAGAGACAGGATAAAATCACATACACTATGCCACCCAATGGCATAATTAATACTAAGGGAAAAGAATTCTGTTTTGACAAAAAAACAAAACAGAAGCATTTGAAATAGGAAAATGATATGACAAAATGACATCATACTCATGATTACCATTCAATATTTATATTTATATTACACAGTTAGCACAATATAAAACGTGCCAATACAAAAATGAGGACTGCAAGCAACCACCTCTTGCAGTTACAACGCAGGGAGCATATGTGAGGGGGCAGGGGGTGATAGTGGGGGATGTGTGTGTGTGTGTGTGTGTGTGTGTGTGTGCATATGTGTGAATGTGAGCATCTCCCTGTATGTGTGTGCAAGTGTGCATTCATCATGTGTGAGCATGTGTGTTTATAGTAAGGCACTCTTCATGTACTGCAGTAAGCACAGGCTCTGGTTGAGCTGAGTCTGTGTGTGGCTCCAGGTCTCCTCCAGCCTCTGCGAGACCTGTGCCGCCTCCTGCATCAGCGTGGGCTCCGTCGACAGCAGGCGGAGGTGCAGCTGAACAAAAACAACAAGACAAACAAACAAATAAAAAATAAAAACAACACAAACACATTGTGAGCTGCCGTCGCTACCGTAATAAACTGTGAGCTATGAGTCATAATGCATTCATTGGCTGGAGTCCTGACTTTTGTGTGGAGACCCTGAATCAGGGAGGGAGCACAAAAGACAGCAGAAGAGAAGCTGAGGTTGCTCATCCACTCTCACAGGCTCTTTATTAATATTTTTATTACCGGGGGAAAAAAAGAAAGGAAAGCATTCCTGTGTTCCAGCTACAGACATGAGTCACCCTGAATTAAAATCACCTGTAACACTGACAGAAACTGTAGCCCACACTCAGAGAATTATATTTTACATTTAGAAAGCATTATAAGCGTATTCAATGCATCTTCCTAATTAACTATGTAAATTAATTCATTCAAAGGTAAAGATAAATGTCTGCTGTTTTTTTTATTATTACTTTGTTATATGTGGCACATTATTACTTTTAAACTGTAAGGCTGATTCCTAGAACTCCCACAATAGTGGGTGACTGACAAAAATGCCATGTTACACAATTCACTTCAAAATCTAACCATATGGTTGTCTCTGCTGCCACCTGTTGGACACTGCTGTCATAGCAGGAGTTTTGGGGTGGTGTTACAGTTAAGGGAGGGGAAGTCACTTAGGACCTCACAACTGAGTTGACTTCCACATGCTGCAATTTGGTGAAATCATGGAGTTTGACTGGCAACCAAGCAATAAGCAGAAAGAATTAGCAACCTCATAGAAGCACTCTGAAACTCAAAAAAAATTAGCAATACTTTGTGGAATCAACCCCGACCCCTCACTGAAACATAACTCTCTGTTTCATATTTACTCCAGAGCTATTTGCTCAGAGCAATGGACCTTTTTCAAAGCAGCTATTTTTGACATGAAATATATGGCAGGTTACTAATGACATTAATTAAGGTTCTCATTTTACTACACTTCAATTGAACAGAGACTTCATTAAGGTATTTAGTAACACCTGTGCTTGCCCTACTGTTTCATGTCAGAGTAGGTGGGTTTACATGGACAGTTTTTTTTGCCTTTCCAGTTAAACTATTCTGATTGAAAAATGTGTGCCGTCTGTTTACATGAGGTATGTTCTATTCCGATCAGGTGTTCTCAAGCGCTTTAGAATCTTTGATCGGAATAGCAGTTGTTGACTCCTTTTCCTTCAGAAGATACAGCAGACAATCCGATTGATTGTTTACATGGCTTCTGATTGGATCAGGCATTTTAATTCTGATTGAAGTGTTTAAATGAGAATTTTTATTCCGATTGAGCCGTTATTCCGTTTCCAAACAGATTAAAAGTGTCCATGTAAACGTGGCTAATGGCTGCTGTGAAAAAGGTCCACTAACTCGGGCATTTTTTGTTTGGTGAGGTTCTGCGTCACGGCAGTGCGGTACCTTTAGGAAGAGGGCCAGGTAGGCCTGGGCGAGATCAAAGTCCCTCCTGGAGTCCAACATGCTGCTGATCAACCTGAGGAAGGCCGTCAGAGTGTCCACGTCTCCGCCCATGTCAGGGGCCAGGCTGCGTAGCTCGGTGTCGATGGCCGAAGGGCCCATCTCCTTCAGCAGATTCAGGGGCTCGTCGTCTGGGAACAGAACAAACAAATAAAAGTCCTTTTCATCACATGTAATAAACACAGTCAGAGCTGTCAACTTTGCAGGGGTGGGGAATAGTGAGGGAGAGAATGGGAGGAGTATCAACGAATGGAGGAAAGGACTTTTCCTCAATGAGTATTTAGTCCTCAGTGAATCTGCCATCTGTTGTTAACTGATTAACACATTCCCACACGCATGAAATTTACTTACAATTTATCAGTGCAATTCTATGTTAACATTCATCTTTTCAAACAATTACATGGTGATTTACTCTTACGGGGGGCTACAATGGACGCGTAACTGAAGACTGGTCTATGTTTTTCGAACATTCGCACCGCTATCACGTCTGGCGTAGTCAGTTCCACTGATCATAGTTAGGCGAACAGAACAGTGATGAAACAATGATGGAACAGTCATCAGGCCAGTGTCAGTGACCTGACTTGGAGTTTCACTTACAGTTGTTGCTAAGCAAAGCCTTCTCCAACTGCACGTAGAATGGGGACTTTTGGGCCAGAACTCCAAAATTAAAGACTTTGGACTGAAAAGAGAAACAGAATCTCAGCATATCATACACAATAAATATAAAGCCTAAACAAATACACATGGCAACACAAGTCATTATGCAAAGCCACTGAAAAAAGTTGTAATTCACAGTTTGAGTGCCTGTTTTAAGTGGACAATGTTGGGAAGTCTAAGCACTACAGATGTTAAGTGTCTCTTTGTTGAGAAAGTGTTTTTGTATGTCTGTGTTGAGCGTGTGTCTGTGTTTAGTGTGTGTTTTTTTTTTTTTTTGGGGGGGGGGGTGGGGGGTGTCTCACCTGATCTTCCTGGGGGGCCTCCGGGAGAGCAAACTGGGGCACCAGGCCAGGGAGGGTGGGAATGAAGAAGGGTGCCGCCTTCGGCACTTTGGGAGGCTCCTTGGGCTTGTTCCTTTTCTGTGATAATATTATTAACCACACATACATTCATTAGTTCATTCATCTGGCTGAGAATATCATTCAAAACACTTAATGAAAAGACGTGAGGCCATTTCACAGAGGCTTCTAAAGAACCGCAGTAAACATGCAGCAGCTGCTGCTTCAAGCAGCCTACTGTGGGGAGTAGCAACATGCTAGTTCACTGACATAAGCTTTGCAAATAAGCTCAGACATATTTTGGTTACAATAACAGGGTTATCCGTTTGTCTATGTCCAATAATGTTTGGAAATCAGCACTTCGCCAACCAGCAGTACTTTGTGGGCAGTTATGGGAAGTTTGCTTGCCAACATAACAAACTGGCTCAGAAATATTTTCTATTTAGTCTATTTCTATATAGTATATTTCTGGATTTCTGACTATCGTTTCTGTAGTGAGCGACGCAGACACAGGCGACGCAGAACTTCGCCGGCACAGAGGCAGCGGCGTAGTCAATGCGTGGAGTCGACACACAAGCATAAAACAGCCTTAATTCTGAGTAGCATTTAACAGCATACTTAGTTTTGTTCAGAAGCTATCCATTCCATATCCATACCGTAATTTTCCAACTATTAGCTGCGGCTTATACATTGATTTTGCCAAATTCCTACAGCTATGAGGTTAATACACGGTTGCAGTTAATATGGTATTAATATGGTTTCGTTTCTTTTAACTTGCATAAAACACTGTACTTCGGCTTATTCGGCTAATACACAGGAAATTACTGTACTGCCAGGAAGGACTGGAACTTAAGAAAGGATATGCTAATAAAGGGCTGGGCTGAGACTTGTATATATTGTGTGATATGAGGTAAGTTTAAGTTTGCTTTGTAGTTCACTGAGAGGTAGTTACTTGATGGTTTTCCCTCAGTTCAAGAATAATTTGTCTGGTTGGTGTGAACACTTGGTGTGTAAAAAAAAGAGTGGGAAAGAGAAAGGGAGAGACAGACACGAGATGGAGAATCATGTCCATCTGACACCTTCTGTTTTTAAGCATAAGTGTGATCACACAACACGACTGTAACCTCATTTTGCATGTGCACACACAGACGGAGAGATATACACACATACATGATTATGTCCCCATTTCCCCGTGTCCCCCTAATCAAACATACACACACACACACACACACACACACACACACACACACACACACACACACACACACACACACACGGGATGCAACGGTACAGTGTTCCCACGATTTTTTCTTCATGAGATTTCCCTTTTTCTCAGAATAAAATTACAATAAATCACCAAAAGATAATTTAGATAGAAAGATAGTTTTGAGTCGAATAATTCTGAAGGGTACTGTAGCTGATATTATTGAATATAACTGACTATGACACTGTAACAATTTTCCATCGTGACAGAATCCTAAGAGAGTAACCAAATACACCCGGGAATGTGACTCTCCAGCTTTTATTATTAGCCTATCTGGGAGATATTAAGTGTGTTTTTGGTGCGGTTTTCTTAGTTTATCTATCTATAAGGACGACGCCAAGCTACCGGCCGATTTCCATTAAACATTAAACATGGAAAGAATGGGCTGCAAGAACACATTAAACTTAAGTAGAACCATCTGATGTGTAGTTTCACTTAAGATACATTTGAGAGACTTGGTAGCGAACAACGTTTCTTTTGTTTATTTTATCGTATCGTTCGGTTCAATAACATTCCGCGTACCATTGCATCCCTAACACATACGCACACACACGCACACGCACACACACACACCTTGATGACATCAAGATGAAGCAGGTTCTTCCAGCGTGAGTCAGGAAGCAGGGAGAGGGTGATGAGGTGCTGGTCAAGCTGCGCTGGAGAGATGTAATCGGCCAGCTCAGAGCTGTCCATGTCCTCCTCTTCCTCATCTTCATCGTCTACCAAACAAAACACAGGAAAATATGACTGTGCTGAAGCTAGCTAGTGACGGCTCAGGTGAGAAAACAGGCAAGCATGAATTCAATATTCACATCTCTGCTTAAAAGTTGACTTAATAGTTGTATCAGCGATTTCAGGCCCAAAAAAGGCCCAAACATAAATGATCACATTCGTCTAATCTTTCCTAACGATCCGCTAGCTGTCTGCCCCATAAGCAGGCCATCAAAAAAAAACGCATCTCTGTAGGCAGCTTAGGTAACATGGGCGCCAATCAACAAGCAACAGAGCCATTCCGCAGAAGAGTCACAGGTGACAGGTGTTCAAGCCGCTAGTCATATGAGGGTATGGACATTATCTTACATTTTGCAATTTTCCTTTCCAATCACACAAAATATTGCATTGTTTAATGCTGTTAATGGTAAAAAAAAAAAAAAAATTATAAACTACAATCAGATTTTTTCAATAATCTACATATTAGATTAGATTTTTGCATTGTGTTGAATAAATATCGGACAATTTATTGTTTATTGGTTTTTGAAATCCTCAAATATCGAAACTGGAATTGGAAACTGGAATTAAAATCCCATTATTGGTCGGGCTCTATTCAGGACTAGGGATGTAACGATTACCGGTATAATGGTAAACCACGATAAAAATGTTGACGATAACAATTACCGTTTTCTTTTCAAATATCATAATTATCATGGTTGATTACTGCGGTATGGAAACCGTGTGTTTAATCCTTCCCAGCTTTATCTGAGCCTGCTTTTGACATACAGTAGGCCTGGTACAATGAAACAAAACTGGTACCATACTGATTCTGTTGTCTAATTGATGGTTTTACTACAATTACTACTACGATTCGGATTAGGCTACACCTGATTTTAAAAGGCGGAACATTTTCACTGCAAAATGTGCACTGCCACTTTGCATCTTTTTATGTTCGCGTCCACATTAAATCCATTCCACTCACGTTATCAGGAGAATACAGTAGCCTAAAGTTTTATTTCAAACGCTTACTTTGGTCTCACTCATTGGATCTAAATAACAGAAATAGCAAACTCCAAGTTATGGTAGGGTAAGTTAAGCTATAAGCACATAGCCAATTAAACATAAAGAAAAAAGTGAATGGGACACTTTTTTAAACTATTTCAGCTTGTGTAGGCCTTTTGGTGCTTTCTGAACATATTGAACACACTTTTAGAAATACTGTGATAATACCGAAAACCGTGATAATTTTGGTCACTATAACCTGAGGTTAAATTTTCATACTGTTACATCCCTATTCAGGACGATTCAGGTTTCAGCAAACAGCCTTCATCAAGATTCTAAAATGTTAACTTAAAAAATCAATATTTTAAGGAAACTTAGTCTATGTGGTAATAAATAATTTTGTTGCTGATCCAAACTAATAAATCATACTTAATGTAGATGAATACCTGGTTCACAACAAAACCTTTCACAAATGTAGACTTTACAATCATCAATGTGCCCCTGTAAGGGCCTTACAACTGACCTGCTCAACAAGCTAGAATAGACCTTTGAAGTTCGCCTACAAAAAGAAGCCAAAGCTGCCATCTTTGCCCATATAAGGACATATATATAATTCATTATTGAAGCCTAACTATGGCAAGTTGTATTGCAAGCTCTAGGGTAGCAAAAATCAAAGTTCGCCGTCTTAACATACCGAAGATCACAGTACCCACTCGAAGGCAGAAGACAAAAGTATGTAAAGCAAAAAGTCTGCATTTTAGATTTCTTTGTCCCCGCTAGAGTTTAATAGGTGTGATAATTTAAAATCCTCATGTTATTTTCCCATAGAAACAAATCGCAAGATACCAGACCTCCTTATATGGGCAAAGATGGTTTTGTAGGCAAACTTCAGAGGTCTATGTTGTTCATTGTGCATCATGTATGCTTTTCTAGTGACCTACCATGACTGGGGAATGTCCCAGGCAACATGACAACTGCAGGCTCATAGTCTGCAGGTAGGGGGCGCAGTGACACCACACTGCACAAGGTACTGTTTGACCTGGATTAAAATGAAACAACACAATATGTCAAAATGTGTTTATCAATCACCACTTTTAATTTAGTACTGTGACCGGTAACTTGAGAATTTCTTTTTTTTTTTAAATCTTAAAGTGATCATTAATGATGTATAGTAGACGTTAAAAGAAAAACAGCTTACTGTCCTATGCCTATGCCTACCCTGTCCAACTGTAGCCAGTTTCAAGTCTTATCTGTTCCCAACTGATCAAATGCACTGTATTATTTTTGTTTACTTAACACACTAGGCTCTGACTCGTATTAAACGGTTGATATGGTTAATATCGCCCAGCACAAACTAATGTATTGTAATTTAATTACTGAGAAAAACATCTTAATAATCTAATACCACGCAACACCATCCACCACACCAACAGAGGTGGGTCAGTGCATGAGGAAGTTCAGATGAGGAAGTCCACAGTACATGAATTCCTTCAGTCACTCAATTTCATGAAAATCATAGATGACCGACTTTCATTTAAAGTCAACTTCCAATCATGTTCTTCAAGATGTTAAAGAAAGGCTACAAATTACTCAGCCGATTTCTGCTTCATTGCACCCAGCATTGCAAGATTAAAGATTAATAAAAGATTAAAGCTTATTGAAATTTTACTTCCGTGTGTTAGTTTGAAAGTTGAGGGGTCAGTCTTAGGCTCAGATTGAAATTCTACTTCCAAATGTCAGTGTGAAAGTTAAGGGGTCAATCTTAGGCTCAGCGCACACACACACACACACACACACACACACACACACACACACACACACACACACACACACACACACACACACACACACACACACACACACACACACACACACACACACACACACACACACACACACACACACACACACACACACACACACACACACACACACAGAAGTTCTGTCCCCTGCATTGATGAGTTCTCACCATAAGAAGATACCCAGGTTGTCGACGTGAGAGGACGCCAGGAAATTTCCTGTGGGGGACATTGTGAGGCTTACTGCTGCAGCGTCCACCAGAAAGCAGTCCACTAAACTGAAAAGAGACCACGTAAGATGGAGGAGAGAGGAGACAAAGAAAGTGTGTTATTATTATTTTATTAATTTGTGTGTTTGTTTTTATAACCTACTTGCACTACTTCATGTTAAATATTTCTCTTTTTTATGTTTACACTTCATATGTTCATGGCATTGTTTTAGCAATGTTGTAATACAGTGATACCAATGGAACGTATTGGAATTTGAAATTGAAGAGAGACTTCAAGAGAAAATAAACTGATAATGTGAGCAGACAGGAGAGATGAAACTAAACATGCCGAGATAAGAGAAGTTTTAACCACAGGTTTGTCTTGACCCAGTGGACCCGATCGGGGGATTCCGTAGTCAGAGAGTGAGAGAACTCCCTGACAGCGCTGATAATAAAGCCCTTAATCATAAGTGATGTCACCCTTCTCGCTGAGTCTGAATGTTGGTCAATTTAACATAAAAGGTCATCTAGATAACATAGGAAAACCGTGTTCAATCTGAAAAACAACATCAAAAGCATGGGGCGGCTGGCTATAGCTAATGCGTTCAGGAAATTACAGCATCTTCGACCTCCTCCTGATGAGAAAACCACATCACACATGGATTTAAGAATAAGATCAAAACATTTTCATTGACAACCTTTCCAAAAACATTTCTATGACACAGACTGAGCCCAATAACTGAATGATAATTTAGCAGCCTTTTCCACTTGGATAGCGAGATTATGTCAAGTCATGTGGAAACTGTATCATGCTGCAGAAATGCACACAATGAAACATTATCTGTAGAAGAGTACAATAACATAATCTATTCCATTCCACCTACACAGACGTGTCATAAGAAAGCCCACCCGCTGTAACTGTCTGTCGGGAGGCAGAGAGAAGAATTTTGGTTGGAAGACTACTGCTGTTTGTACTGACCGAAATGTGTACAATGCAGTTGAGACTTACCTCAGTGTTTATCTATGGTCATTGCAGTGCACTATAGAGCAGTATCCCTTCACCTTACATTTAAATTATGAAAGAAAGTCTTGGTTGTCTTAAAGACTTCAACAATGCAAGATCCATATGGCAGACTTTTTAGGATTAGGATTTAGGATTTTAAGGTTTGCGTCCAGTCTGAGGTCATTTCTTGGCCCCACTCCCCATCTCTCTCCCACCTACCCCTTCTAATTACCTCCACTGTCCCATCAATAGAGGCTTAAGAAACCAACAAAGATGAATGTTACAAACTGTTCATCAGAAACAAAGTTTCATAAATCTGCCCTACCACCGCAGCAACCAATACACAGAGGGGTTGGTGCCTGCCCTCCTCTGGTTCAGTGCACCATTCCTGCCATGCACTCAGATCGACTGATATCAAGACAGTGAAAATTCTTTCGAAATTGCACTGAGGGAGAAAGTGAGATATATATACAAACACACAAACACGCACAGAACCCCTTACCAGCCAGAGGGGAGGTCCCAGGTACGGATGGTGCAGTCCATGGAAGCCGTTATCAACCAGCGGCCATCTGGGCTATACGTCTGCCAGGAGTGATAAGAAACAGGGAAAGTCCTTAGTGTCCAAGAGAAGTGCATCAGTGAGACAGAAACAGAGAAAGAATGAGAGAGACAGATAGAGATAAAAATGAGCGAGTGAGTGGAAGACAGAGTGGGAGCTACCAAGTCATTGATCTGCCCACGATGTCCTGAGAACTTGCGGACGATTCTTTTGGTCTCGATGTCCAGAACGTTGACAGTGAAGTCGTCCAAAGCAATGGCTAGCATTCCACTGGGGAGAGTAGCAGGATAGAACAAGATCTTAAAGGCACAGTCAGCAATTCTGGCTATTGATACTGGACCCTCACAGCTAATCATATTACATCTCATGGGCCTCGAAGCCAATCTTATTTCACCACTCTGGAGCCTCACAGCCAACCATATCAATCCAATCAAACCTGTTGATTTGCTGGAATTCCCACCTTGTTTGTTTAAATTTTTTAATGCCGGGATTGTGTACGTATACGAACACAAGTTGTTTTTAGCTTGCGTACACACAGAACGGATGGCAAGAGAACCATGAAGAGTAATTCACTGAATGTGACAGCTGTATTTGTTTATAAAGTCTGAACCACTTAGAAAAAAGTGCTTGCAGATACCATCTTTAAATAAAAGCAGCACTGCTTATTCTAGTCACAAGAGAACATTTTTCAGGACTTATTTTCTCAAAAAGTAAGTCAATTATTCAATTTCAATGCCTTTACATACGTACAGATTAAATGAACACAAAGCAACAACAACTTGCATGGCACTTTGTATGGTGCTTTATCAAGGCACCAAAAGCGCTTTACAGTGAAGGGGGAACCTCACTTATCACCAACGTGTAGTAAGCAAACAAGCACACAACGGCACAAAAACCAGACAAAAGTCCTCCTGATTACCTCTCCCTGTGCAGCAGCGTAGAGGCTGGTGAGGACTCTAAGCTCAGTGTGTGGAGAAGCTCATGGCTCTTGAACTTCCAGATCTTGAGGAGATGGTCAGCTCCGGCACTAATGGTCAGCTGGTTGAGCCCGTCAATAGCCACACCACGCACCGGGCCGGCATGAGCTAGAAGAGAGTGAGGAGGTAAAGGGCCATTCACACCAGGAACGATAACTATAAAGATAACTTTAACAATAACGACACTAACGTCCACACTGACCGACGATAAGGAAATTCTCTCCTTGTGTTGACAGTGCTCTAGAGTCACTAAGGGTGCGACTAACATTTTTCCTGGGTCGCACTGGTGCACCTAACATCATAAAGGTGAGTGCCTAGACTTTCCTAGCATCTGTTGTCTCTCCGTGAACACAAGAGAATCAGCAATGGATAAAGGAAATAAATGCGACAAAACAGATGACAGAAAATGGAGAGAAATAGACCCACAGAGTAGGACTACTGTTCCGCCCAATACTGTCATTCCCGGTCCATGCTCTGACAACAGGCCGAAGATGGCATGCGACTCAGAGACAGAGATAGAGCATACCAAGCTAGAGCTTGAAACTCAAAAATATATGCATTCAGAAACAAATCTGGTCAGACCAGTTTCCCAGGCTATGGTATAACAAAACAGAGAACGCAATGCACTGTACTGCAAAGAGTGCGGTCAAAGCATGGCCGGTAACATTTTAGCGGTTATTTTTATATATAATTGTGCTTCAAATAAAGACAAACATTTACCTACACCTTATTCTTGTTTAAAATCATTTATCATTCACATAATATTGAATGTATATGGAGAATGGGTATGGAGAGCGATAAAAATATGACCTTAAATTGTGGCGTTAAAGGCGACAAAATTTGGGTGCACCTACATTTTGTGCCGGTGCACCTAAATGAAATGATGAATGTAATGTCTAAAATTTGATGGATTCTCATTGGCTGACTGGCAGATTTTTACTGTTCTCAAAATCACTGTCATCTGTGACACTGACACTGTCAAAGTGATCCCCAACAACATTATTCTTCATGTTGTTATCATTATAGTTTATGTGTGAACGTTGTCATTCATCTTAGCTAGAACGATACTTTTTTGTCGTTAACGTTATCATTATAGTTATCATTATGCGTCTGTTTTAAGGTAGGCATAGGAGCTAAACACTAACCTTTGTCTTTTCCATATTGACCTCGGTGGAGGCCAGACTGCAGGTTGTATGTGTCAATGTGCCCGGTAGAGACAGCCACCACCACAAAGTTCCCACATGAGGAAATATCTACAGCCTGCAGGAAGGAAGGAGGGAGCAAGAGAGTGAGAGTAAGAAAGAGAGAGAGAGAGAGAAAGAAAGAGAGAGAGAATGAGCGTAAGAAAGAGAGAGGGAGAGATTAAGACTGAGAGTAAGCGAGAGTAAGAGAGAGAGCAAGAGAGTGAGAGTAATAAAGAGAGTACGAGAGAGAGTGTGACAGAGAGAGAGAGAGAGACAGACAGATAGACAGACAGACATTGGAACAGAAAGAGATAGTCAGACTCCCTGTCGTTCATCCCACTCATCTAAACTCTAAAAGTCTAAAATCTAAAGTACTATGACAATGTGAAACTATGACAACATAAGCTTAAGATTAAAACTATAACGATGTAAAACTAAGACTGAAATGTGACCCATGCTAATGTGACAATGCAATAAAATGCCAATGTAAAACTGACAAAGGCTTGTACTGGCCTGTGTAACCCCACTACAGGTAGAAAATAGTGAAGTAAGCTGTTACACTGGCGTTTTCCAAAACACTTGGGGCAGAAAACACCAAGTTAACCTCAGTCAAGATCACCCTTCAAAACGCAGCCAAGCACAATTTTCTCAATTTTTTCATTCCTAAGTAAATACATTGCATACATAATATTGGGAGTGGTGTCCCCTGAAAAGTTGTAGGTTCAATACCCGCCTTCCAACATTGTGCCCTTAAGCAAGGCACTTAACCCCGAGTTGCTCCTGGGACAGTGGCCCTTGTAATATAATTGACAAGTGTAAGTCGCTTTGGATAAAAAGTGTCTGCTAAAATGAATAAATGTACAAATAGATGTGATGACAGGGGTTCCCAAATTGTGTGAGGTCAGACTGAAAAAATGGACTAAGAACCCTGAACAAAGTTCATTTGAAAATCCCACCCCTTGTTCAACATCTGAGATGACCGTCCTCACTATGGGACTGTTTAAATTGTTTTACAAATGTGAGATCACAAGTGGTCAGTTAGAAGTGTAAATCAAGGGGGGCCTGGCATGAATACCTACATCCCTATGAAATTCATGACTATTCCAAAACTTTCAAAGAATACCCTGACAATTTGATTTTATAATTCCATGACTTTTCCAGGTTTTCCATGACTGTGGGAACCCTACCCAAACAGGTTTTTTCACCCATGATTACGGGCTGCAAAAATTAGGGTTCAACAGTGAGAATTTTGGTTTACAGCAAAGTGGTGCAACACTGGCAATAGTCGGGGAGTCAAGAGTGGAAAAGGAAAAACTGGACAACAAAAAGCATTGCATTTTCAAAATTCATTACATTAAATACAACTTGTCTTCAGATGAGCACAAGAGTTTCTGTATTGCCTGTGTGGACTCATTTACAAACAGCCAGGCAAACAAAACTTCAATAAGTGAAATACAGCAAATGCCACATGCCCAGGCTACCTCAACAGAGGCTATTTATGTTTCGCCAGAATTAGGACTTTGAGTAATGCTGGCAGACGTGACATTTTTTGTCTTAGATTTATTATTTATTAGATTTATTATTATTATTTTTACTGACGGGCGTGATTTGAAAGCAAATCACTGAAAAACAAATCTTCTGAGAAAGACTTTGGTGTATGTGCAGGTAGCACACTGTCGGCACACTGTCTGAGAAAAAGGCAGGCAGCGATCACAGCAGCACCACTGACCAGATCCAAAGGTTACAAGCATGGTTGTGTGCTGGTGTGCTTGTAACATCTCACATGTACCTTTGCCTTGCAACCGAATATTTTAGGCCCACCTCAGAGAAAATACGGCTATATATATATATATATATATATATATATATATATATATATATATATATGTGTGTGTGTGTGTGTGTGTGTGTGTGTGTGTACGTGTATATATGTATGTGTACATATCACACATATATATATATATATATATATATATATATATATATATGGCATGCAGTAAAAATAGCAGATATTATTATTGGTCTATATCGGTCAGCCTTAGTAGCCAGGGAGTGCATACTGACCGTGGCGTGCACATTCAGGGCCCGGTTGTGGTGGAAGCGGTCCGGCTCCAGTTTGTGCGCGCCCATTGAGCCCTTCTGGTGGTTCCAGGTTGTGGCGACGACGAGGCCACGATGGCATGCCACGATGCCATCCCAGTCGCTCTGCCGAGCGCACTCTGCAACAGTTCGCAGATAATATGAACTTTCGAGAGTACCTCCTCTCCTAGCACTACAAACTGCTGGACATGCTTAATCAAGCACTTACCACTACCTTCTTCCCCATCCTGACTATCCCTCGTCTCCCTCCCTCGACTTGAACTGTTATTCTGTTCTATGCGACTAGTACTTATGGCTGCACTAACAATATCCTTGTGGCACTGTACCTTTATAGTACCTTCATTGTTGTAAGTCGCTTTAGCGTCAGCTAAATGACTAAATCTTAATGATATCCAGCAGGGAAGAAACAGGCTACACTTAATACTCCACAATGGTAGTTACACACAATCTCTAACAAGCTCTAAATAGTAGGTCAAGACTTTGTAAGAAATTAAGAAATGGCCATGCTTGCATGCATGCATGTTAAGTGCCAAAGGTGTTGGTCCAAAAATATTGTACCTGAAGCAAATGATGTGATGGCTGGCAGCTTCGCTGTGTCATATTTCAAGCCTTTCTTTTTGGCTTTCTTCTTATTGAGAGTTCCTATTGAAAAAAATAAAGTCAATATGCAAAACTATGCATGCATTTTCACATTCCCAAAGACCAAACCTAAGTTTCATGAATCCAGGTATTTGGTTAGGGCCACCTAATCAATGGTGTCCTTTTTCATATTCAACTGAAAACACAATGTCCAGAATTCTTACCATGCCCCAAACTCTTATTGAATCGCTCATGAACAATAGAAAAGGACTGCAGTGTGCCATCTTGACCTTGAGGAAAGAAATAAAACCATAAACGCATTCACACAACTAATAATACACGGGCAAATCAAACACATTGTTTATAAACACGTTATAAAAGAGGACTTCATGAAGCAGCCGGCTGCGAAACCAACCCGCGCTAAGAATCGTTTGGCCGTTGCGGCCGTGGTGAAGAATCTTGGTTGGTGGGGCGCTGTGTCCAAGGCGACAGCGGAGCAGACGGCCCTCGGCTCCCGGAGTGTCAAATATCCACACCTGCCAACGTTAAAGATGACGTTTCATCTCCTGATCCTGACCAAGTAACTTGCACTAACAGACAATTAGGCTTCCCATATGACACAGTTGGCATTGATAAAACCGTTGCAACTAGCCATCTGATGCATTTCAGGCATCTAAGGTATATTTGGCAAAGTAGTGCCATTATAAAAACAAGCTACTTACAAAAACATGCCTGAAAAAAAAAAAGTAATTTATTTCACCAATTTAGAGGTACAGCCCATTATTCAGGCAAAAATGACTGATATCTCATTATTGATATTGAAATTAAATGACATTCCTCACCGTGCTCTTGAGGCAATGTCATGATAGGCTGGCATAGTGTATGTTTTGTCTTAAGTCATTTTGTTTCTTTTCCATTTACAGAATTGAGTACTGTACCAACTGTTACTTGTCAGACTCTGAATGGAAGACACCAACCCTGATGGCATTGTCGGCACCATTGGTGATGAGGAGGGGTTCATTGAGGAGGAAGGTCAAACCAGCAATAGCTGTGTCATGGGCATCTCTCATCTGACCAATCAGCTTCTTTTCCTCCAGATCCCACAATCCAATGTGACCAACAGGACTTCCGGCGGCCATTATTGGATGCCCATCTACCAGACATAATAATTATTTGACTTATACAGTATATGACTGTCCTATAGAAAAAATATTTTCAAATGCACAGGTACAACAGTTAACTGTAAAACTGTAAGTATTTATTGTTAAGGACAGTCACCAAGATCTCTCACTCTTTTGTAAAAACATCTATCCGATCACTAAATATACATGACCGTACCTGTCCTGAAGCTCAGGGACGTGATTGGTCCCCAGTCCTGTTGGAACTTCATCAGTGTCTCATCAAATTTGATGTTATGAATGATCACCTGTCCAGACGCCAAGCCCACACCTACAACATCTACAGCAGGTGTCTACAGCAGGAGAAATACAAACAAGAGCATGTATACATAATAAACTACATTCAAGATTTACTGTAAATCATGCTGTAAAATACAATATTTATTAAACAATATGGTAGGATCAGATGCAGATCAGGATTTGCTGTGCATGCAATGCATGTAACGGTCATATTTATCTGTAACACACTGAAAGAATACAGACAACAAAGATGAAAGGCGACATAGTAGACCTTTATACAGACAGTGTATTATTATACAGTTGTTCATGAGAAACATTACAATATTCTATACTCAGAGACTGCTCATCCATTCATCTCACCTGCGGAAGGACTGTTACGTATAAGTATAAGTATAAGTATAAGTATAAGTAAGTGGGCCTCAGTTGTGATTCCAAGACAAAATAAATTACTATCATCTCACCTGCTGAAGGACTGTTACTGCCGAGGTCCATCCAGGGAATGTGTAAAGAAGCTTACTGGGGGAAAAAATGCAGATTAAAACGTGGGACACTTCCTTAAAACAACGGATTTCAACAACACATAAGGCCCTTGTTTAGATGACGGGCAAAGTGCAAAGTCTTCGGTCTAACTCAAATTAATATAATAAGTTCTGGTTTTACATAACCCAGCACCTCATCAGACTACAACAGACATGATTCGCTTCTCAGAAAAATTGCAGTCTTCCATCTCACATCTTTCTTGCTGAACGACTTACTTGGATTTAATGTTCCAGAGCTGAAGTCCTCCCTGGCTGCTGCCAAACAGGATTTTATTCAGGTAGGTACTGGGGTGCATCACAGCAGACACATCAAATGAGACTTTATCAAATGATATCTGCAAATACTCCTCTGATAATGATCATTTAAAAAAAAGTGGGGTTAGTGACATACAAAAGTATAAACAATGACATAAACGCTACCAAGCACCAGTAAGACTACTACTTCGGCAATATTTTAATTTTGTGGCGTGAACTTGAAATAGAAATGGCCTGCCTCATGGTACTGGACAAAGGGGGCTTGCACATAGCAGTGGCACAAGTAGCCTACTCCTAAAGCTCTATGGTCAAAGGCGTGCAACTTGCCTTCAGCCTCCACCTCCCAGATGATGACTGTGTTCTCCCTGTCCACAGAGATGAAATGGTCTCCAAAAGGTAACAGAAGGTGAACATCATCTCTATGGCCAGAATACGTGTGCACAACCTGTCGGGATGACAGAGCACAAAGAATCTGAATCAATAGGAGTCTAACAAGTGCTTTCAGTTGGTCAAAAGTGTTGCAAGCAGGGTTTTTTTTTTCTCTCACAATGATATTCCCAAAAAGAGTCATTAAAAATCTATTATGTGTGTCAGAGCAGATCACCTCTTTGTTCCTGGCAAAGGCCACAACAGTTTTGCCATGTGCAGCGAACACCAGCATCCGATCAGCAGCCAGACAAGATATATCATCGGGAAGGGCATTACCTGATTAAAAAGACATTTACCAATCTTCAATAAAGCATTGGGGAAGAAAAATGGCTTCAGAAATGCATTATAAATATGCCATGTGATTGTGGAGTTTACTTACTGACTGCAACTATGCCAAGTTTCTTAACCTGAAAGAGTTAGGTTAGAGAGTTGGTGAGATAAATTTAGCATGAATGGGCAAAGAACTTATGGCCAGTCTACTTGTGTACATATTTGAAAAGACAACAGTTTGGTAATTGGATATGGCAATGCATTATTAACTGCATTATTGCAATGCATTATTAACAATTAAATAAGAATGTCAGAGCGTTGTTCAGATCCGCAGGTAATAAACAATGAGGAATTTCCAAAATAGGACGAAAACGTGTGTAGGCTTTATCTTCATTCGTATCTAAAAGTCTAGACTCTACTCTAAGGTCATGCTGCAACAATGACTATTTTAGTGACATGCGCACGGAGCAATTGCAGATGTCATTAGCTGATCGCACTGTACATCTTCACAAATCCTAGAGGACTGTAACTCTGTTTTAGCGGTTACGAGTTTCTCTCCTTTCATTACCTTTCTAGTTTGTTGTAACATGGGTAAGCTATATTTGATTCACGCCAGGTTGTTAGCAAACCAGTCACCATGGTTAACTTAACACATTTGATGTACTGTCAATAAAAGTCACTATTCTCACGGACTAGAGAAAGCTAAAATAGAAACACATATAATTTTCCACTTACGTTGTATGTGTGAAAACATTTCCCGACAGCTGTAACAACGTAGAACTCCCGATGCTTCTTGTGGTAGCGTACCACGTGTGGAAGATGGTTTGAATACAGTCCAAGAGCCCGGAATCCAGCAAATATTACGCTTGCTTTTTTACTACCAGCAGACATTTTGTATTTCTTGTGACTGATTTTTAGTGAAAGACTCTTAGGTGGGTTATTATTTCATAATACAAATGAGTAAAGTAACTAGCACATCTCCACACAGCAGCCTACAACGCTGTGTACAACACTGTGTGTAACGCTAAAATCTGTCCGGGGAGATACAGCGTTTGGCAGTCGTTCCAGTTTAACCGAAAATCTATAGCCTGCCTGTCTATTGTTTGTGCAGAAAGATAGTGTCGTGAAGAAGCACCTGAATTGTGCATTTTATGTTAAAAGCATGGCATTTCTGTGTTAGTGTGTGAAATTCTGTGTTAGTACATACCATTAGGGTTTATTTTCAGATGTGGAGGTAAACCAGATATCACCAGAATATTGTCATCTGGTAGGCCTACAATAATCTTACTATGTCTCAATTAAATTAGATCAAAAATGCCCCCCCCCCCCCCTCCGCCGTTGGTGCTTCCCTACCTTCTAGCTGCAGTGTATCCCTTAGCAATAAGTAGATGCAGCATATTGGGTATTGAAATATTCACAAGAATCCCTAGAAATTGAACATTCATGTTGTTTTATCCAATATTAGTTGTGCATATGTATAGACCCATCTTATACACACCCATTGAACCAACAAAGAAAATGCAAAAATAGAGGCTTTTGTGTAATCATTCCATTTTTTGTGTAGTCATTCTACAACCCCAAAACAGAAAAAGTTTGGACGTTGTGTAAAATGTGAATAAAAACAGAATGCAATAATCTGCAAATCTCTTAAACTCATATTTAGTTGCAAAAAGGACACAGACAACATATCAAATGTTGAAAATGACAAAGTTGATAAAGTTGACAAAGTTGACTATTTCATGGATAATATATGCTAATCAAATTCAAAATTAGCATACATTTTCCATGAAATAGTCCAAATTTTCATTTTCAACATTTGATATGTTTGTCTATGTCCTTTTGCTGCTAAATATGGGTTTACGATACTTGTATATTATCACATTCTGTTTTATTTGCATTTTACAAAACTTCCCAACTTTTCCTGTTTTGGGGTTATCAGAACCCCTGGCGAAACTTCAAAGTGTTACCTTTCATTTGACCAGGATTATGCTTCTACACCAAGAGGTTGCCACACAGTAAGCCTTTTATTTTTAGTATGCATTTTGGGTAACCAAAAGTCCTATGAGTTTCCATAGGGCATTTTACAAAACGAATGAGCATATCTTGGCAAATAATGGTCTAAAGTAGGCTAGCCTACTCATATTTCATTCTATATTGATCTACTTTGAGATACAGATTCACAACCTGGTAGTGGGCCTCAGTTGTGATTCCAAGACAAAATAAATGACTATCATTATACCCTTGCCACTCTTTGACAGTTCATCACAAAGTCAATATTGGTACCAAAATAATCTACAAGGCATCTGCTTTCAAAAGGGGGGGGGGGGGGGGGGGTAAGTGTAAAGATTTTAAAAATAGCCTACATTTTGATTACATAATACCACCCATTTACGTAATTCCCTGTAAAATACGTAATTAAAACCATGCAGAAATGCAGTAAGCCACAGGTGAAAACATTGTGGAATGTTTTTAACAACACAGACATTTCATTTATTTTTTCATTTATTTATTTAAAGGACAGTGCACATTGATCAACATTTCTGTAAATGTGCCAGTGTTAGCCAGCAGGCTAATTTTCAACTGTAGTCCATTGGCAAGATGTTATACTAGGCACATGGTGGCTAAAAAACATATTAAATCACGTAGCAATTGGCATACAGCAATAGAACATAATGCCATAATACTAGCTCCAATAAAACATTTAAAACATAAGACATATAACCATACAGCCATACAACCCTTAAGGAATCAATAAAGTAACCACCTATCCATCTATCTATATCATTCATACACCATGGGTTACAGGACAGCTAAACTATAGAGGCAGACCAACATTAATGTATTATGAGAAGTGCTCACATTTTTGTATGCTCAAAAGCCAGTCCTTAAGATGGTGTGTGAATATATGGTGAGAGGTGGAGTTTCTAATGTCCACTGGCAATTGATTCCATAGTTTAGAGGCTCTCACAGAAAAACATAATTGGCCAAAGGAACTGGACCTAAGAGGGACTACACAGTCCCCTCTTAAGGCAGACCTTGTGGTTCTGCTGCTAGATGACTTTTGCTGTATAAAAGTGCTGAGTGGAGGGGGAGCCTTCCCATTAATGATTTTAAAAATTAGGCATGCATCACTGTGTTTTAAAATATTTTCCCAACTGAGTAGGTTATATTTGTTAAGAATGTTACAGTGGTGATAAAGTTTGTTTTTTTTGTCCAAGACTTTAAGTGCTTGTTTGTGGAGAGATAAAATAGGCCTTAATGTTGTGTTACATACCTGGGTCCAGCTTGTCATACAATATGTTAGGTGAGGGATTATCATAGTATTCATGTATAGCTTTGCTACAGGTGTCGTCAAACAGTTCCTTATATACCTAAAGTTCTCTAGGTTATATTTGGTTGTTTGCACTACCTTTCTCACTTGATGTTTAAATGATAGAGTATAGTCAAGAATAAGGCCCAGATATTTAAACTGTGTAACTGTTTGAATGACCTCCCCAGACACACAGACATTGGGTTCACAGTGAGATACAGTGTTGCTTTTGCTAAAAAACATACAGACTGTCTTCTTAACATTGAGATACAACTGAGAGCAAGTAAGCCATTTACGTACATGTACCATTGTATCGCTGAGCTTGGCAGCAGCTTGGGCTTTAGTTTTTGCATGAACATATATGACTGTATCATCAGCATACATCTGTACCTCACATCCAGTGCACACTGATGGCAGGTCATTTATGTAGATGCTGAACAGAATAGGGCCCAAGACAGATCCCTGGGGTACACCAAGTTCGTTCCTCAGGGGTGGTGATGTCTCACCACTAACTCTCACACACTGAGCTCTCCTTGACAGGTAAGATCTCATCCAGTCAGTAACACTGGATGAGAAATTAAAATAAGACATCTTGTGGATAAGTATTTCATGGTTGACCGTGTCAAAAGCTTTTTTCAGATCTAAGAAAATTGCTCCAACTACGCCTCCTTTGTCCAATTTTGATTTAATGTTTTCCACAAAGAAACAATTAGCTGTCTCTGTGGAGTGATTGACTCTAAAGCCAAATTGCATGGGGTGCAGTTTAAAAGGACTACTGTTAAAATGCTCAGTCATTTGCTCAGCCACACATTTTTCAGCGATCTTAGACATGATGGGTAAAATACTAATTGGCCTATAGTTATTCATATCAGTTGTATCTCCTGATTTATACACTGGCACAACAATGGCTGACTTCCAGTCGTTTGGGAATTTTCCCTCTTTAAAAGAGGTGTTTATGATTTTAGTAACAGGCCCTGTGAAGGAGGCAGCATGTTTCTTTAAAAACATGGAATCCAATCCAAAATATGTCTTTTGATTTGGAGTTCTTAATAGAAGTAATTATAGACTTAACCTTGGGTTCAGAAATTTCAGTCAGAGTAAAGACTGGCTGTGATACATCAATTGGTAAGAAGTGTAGTGGACCACTTATGGGACTATGCACAGTCAATCTCACAGAATTGACAAAATGGCTATTAAGAATAGTCACTATTTCAGCAGGTTCCTTATATAGGGATACCATTGTCTTTGATCTCCAGCTGCTTTGTTGCTTTATTATGTCCTTTCCCTGTTAGTTTATGCAGACAGTCCCAGACTTGTTTATGATTACCCTTAGCGTCCCGTATGAGGTCAACAAAGAAGTTCGATTTAGCTGCCCTAATTACCTTTATTACTCTATTTCTCAAGGACACAAATATATGCCTGTCAGTCAATGAGTTGGACTTGAGAGAGTGCTTTAAAGCTACCCCGTATCGTTCTCGGTGTGAATGGCTTTTTCAATAAATAAAAGTGGAATGCAGAGAATTCAGTTGACAGCATTTTATTTTAATAACACAATAAAGAAAATAATTTATTGACACATAAAACCAACACATCTTTATGGGCGCACACACCCAGTCTGCGCCTGTGCGTAGGTTACACACAGGCGCAGACATTCTCACACACGCGCACGCACGCACACGGCGCACACACACACACACACACACACACACACACACACACACACACACAGCGCGAGCACTGCCCCTTTGCTGGGGCAGATGTCAGGCTATGTTGTTAGTCGTTCCAACCTCTTGAAGCGCTATCATCACTGACAGTTGAATTGTTTTGAAATGAATAAGCACCAACAAGCAACAAATCGTTTGACTCGGCGCCGGCTGCGTTTGCTTTGACTTTGCTTTGCCTTGTGATTCTTGACTGTGATTCCCTTGCATGTCTCTTTGCTCTGTAAGATTAGAAATGTTTTGTGACATTTTTTACATTTATTCATTTTTTTTCATATTTTGTAGACTGTATCATAGCCTATAAGTGCTAGTATGTCTAGCCATTAAACCATGTCCTAGGATCCGGGCGAGCGACTGTCTTGTGTGTCTGTCTGACACTGAATCCATCAAATAGCCTATGCCTTTCTATTGCGTCATATTTCTCATGCAGAGCAACGCGAGCGACAGAAAGAACATAGAAACTGGGCGTCCGACAAAAGTTCTCTCAAAACGTCGCGTTGCATCGCGCTGCTTGCGTTGATGCAGTCAGGACACTCTAATTGAAAACAATGTAATTTAACGGATTTTATCGCTAATGTTTGCTCGCATCGCATCCTGAAGGGCATATTTAACGGATTCAAGTGTAGGACAGTCGCTCGCTCAGATCCTGTTAGGACATAGTGTAACATTAGGCCTACTCATTTCTATAAACCATTTAACAAAACGTCACAATAGGCTAAGAGTGATGACCTATTGGCCTACCTCCTTTATCGTATGGAGATGCATCAGTACTTTATTCAGCTCCTTCTGCTCTGTAGAATTTTGAGGCCATGAGCCTACATCCCTTTCCCCAATGTGATGAAAAATGCAGGCATCATGGACATCAGGTCCGTTGTCACATATATCCATCTTGAGTTTCTTCGTAAAAATCTAAATACCATCGAACACAGAATTGCACACAAATATGTTAACTTTGCATTGGTGCAAGTTGCAACCGTGAGTAGAGAATATATGTGTTAAGGAGCAACAAATTAATTTAAAAAGTATCACTCACATCCATTTGAGCCCTGGGTATGTTATCCGCGTCAGGTTGCATGTCCGTCAGACACTGACATTGCTCTTTTGTCAAGTTTGTGGAAGCGCTCGGTGAGGTATAATAAAACGCCACGAGCAGACTCAGGTAACCTGAAACAGTCACAGTTAAAAGTAGTCACAAGAAGTCCAATGGTTATTTCATTCAGTGCCGAGGAGTGTCCAAACGTGGATGCAGGTTGGCCCACTGATTTTGGGGTTGGTTGGCATATACATTCCCTGTGGCTATTTTGTGACAAATCTATAAACTGTGTATTTTACACATACAAACATCATCAATCTTTATTTTAACCTTGTTATTGTAATTACTGAACATAATTTTACATTTACAAAAATCGGTAGGAACCAAATTGATCTTGGCAGTGGGTTCTACTGAAGAAAAACACACAAGAAAGACAGCAAAGCCTTACGGGCAGTGATATAGATGAGCACTTCAAACAAAAGCAAAATGAGTACTGCAAAGGACTTTAACATAGGTGTTCCAACCAATCCCGACTACATGTGCCAACCAACCCTGTGCCTGGCAGGTTGGCACAAGTGCACAACACCGCTAATCATATAGCTCAAAACAAGGTTACTTTTTTGATAATTAATACCTATTTTAGCTGAGATCCCAAGCTTTCACTTAATCACACAGATTTCACTTAAACACACAGTTTTAATGCATGGTATAGACGGAGAAATATAACAGAGAATGAAAAGTGTGCCAACCAGCCCCTGTCTCCCTAAGGAAAACACTTTCTTTTCCCGATGATAAATCAAAACCACACAGCTGAATAATTGTTGTTACCTGTAAAGTGTAGGAAGGCCATCTTGCAAGTATACACACCATCTTGCACCAAGTATCTTATATAGGCAAGTCTCAGCTCATTCATAATTTGACAACATGGGACTTTACATTGACATTAGGTAACTTCAAAGTCAACACGCACACAGAATTAGAGAGATGAGTCAAATCATGTTTCATTATAACTCCCAGTCTCCCACGCATTCCACTTTTTCATAGGTTGGCCTAGAGTATAATGATAACAAGGTCGTTTTCCATGAAACTTCACTAGTGACAAGATTTATTTAAGATTATACCCTTACCCATTCGGGTTAAGGCAGCATTGTGTATATGAAGTGAAAGACGGAGCAGAATAAAGCGACCTCTCCATGGTCTGGCCCCCACCTACCTGTCTGATCTTCTCCACCACCATTCCCCTTCCAAAGCACTACGGTCAACAGACCAACTGCGGCTGGAAGAACTCAGGGCCAGGCTGAAAACCAGGGAGGACAGAGCCTTTTCAGTGGCAGCCCTAGACTCTGGAACTGCCTCCCCCTCCACATCCGTTCAGCTCAGTCTCTAAATGTTTTTAAGTCCCTTTTAAAGACCCACCTCTTTTCACTTGCCTTCACTGGCTAGTGTCTCCCTTTATGCCCCAGTGATTAGTTTTAAATGTTCTTCTTTCTGCATTTCTTCATTTATTTTAACTGTAGCCCTTTTTGTTTTTGTGCCTTCCTGTTTTTATTTATTGCACTTTATTGTGAAGCACTTTGGTGCGGCTAAGCCGTCTGTAAATGCGCTATATATAAATAAAATTGACATTGATATGACATTGACATGACATTGACATTGACATTCACTGCAGTAAATTGATATGCAGCCTTCAGGCTGCATCAAGATCTACAGGTTGGGTGGGTGACTTTAACCATAAGGTGTTTTCAATATTTGCTAAAAAAAATAATATGCTTTTTATTATTTTTTCTAACTCAAACTCATTGAACTTGGCTCATTTTCTGTGAAGCTTGTTGAAGAAGTCCCCCACACTGTCCATTACGCATGCTATACTTTATTTCACAACTATTCGGTCACACGTTTCGGTCAGACCTATTGAATTCACATGAGGAAGGTCACACGCACCTGTCCCAAAAACGAGGTGTGCAAAAGTGCTTTTGAACTCATTTTCTGTGAAGAACATAAAAAACACACATCGATGACACCAAATTAAGAAATATCACCTAATTGGGGAAACTTTTAGTTTATTTTTCTCTCAGTCCGCGGTTCCATAATACAATTCAATCTTGCTGATCAGACGTTTGAAGCACATAGCCTAGCCTAACTTAACATCGCGGTTACGGACCAGTAGGCTTAATCAATCCTCTTGTCGAGATAGCCCATAGTTTGAGAAAAGCTGCAGATCATTGACAGAGAAAGCATATGCTCTGAGAAAGGAGTGGCTTGTCAAGTATGGGCCTGTCTATAGGCTACACAGAAACAAGTGGTTTTCAACAAGTGGCTTTCAACATTTTTGACTCCCTGCTTTTCATGTATCAGCACAATCTTTTAGTGCTGGCCCCTTGGCAGACACACAGGGCCCATAGCCTAGGCCTTAGACTACATGGGATAAACATGTGGTAGTTGTTAAACCAGGTATACATATAACAGTATCTATCTATCAGTCAGGAGCCATAGCCGATGAAGAATACATTAGAATTTTGATACTTTCTTGATTTGATTTGGAAGCCCCCATCACATCCAACATGTGATATCAGTGCATTAGAACTTCGTGAGCAATCCAACAGAGAAGAATGGGTGTGCAATTTGCATTTTTCACCCATCGCAGATAATGTGCAGAATATAAATATGATTTCATGTAAATTCATGTTTATCACATGCATTTATCAGAGCAACTATTATCTAATACTATCGGAAAGCTAAGCTTGTGCTCTGTCAGGTGATATGCATGTGATATCAGTGTGATTAGAACTTTGTGAGCAATCCAACAGAGAAGAATGAGAAGAATGTGCACACCTTACAAGGTTAATCACTGCAAACTTGACCTATCACTGCCTGGGTTTGAGCAATATGTTAAGTGCGCTTGTGAATAATACTCTTGATTGTGCTATGGAAATATGTAAATCAGGTTGCTAGGCCGGGTAAGTATACTTGCGTATACAAGGAATTTGGTCTCCATTTGATCCCCATCCGTGAATTAGTGAACACAAAGAGCACACCGTGAACACACAGTGAGGCGAAGCACACACTAACCCGGAGTAGTGAACTGCCTTGCTACAGCGGAGCTCGGGGAGCAGTGATGGGTGAGGTTCCTTGCTCAAGGGCACGTTCGGGGATCGTACCGGGAACCCTTCAGTTCCAAGCCTGAAGCCCTAACCAGTAGGCCACGACTACCCCCCTGGTTTAGGAACCTCTCTTTTGAAAAACAAGAGCTCACTCAATGAAATAGTTAAGAAGTCTAGCAGGCTGATTGGTGAGCCACAGGTCAATTTGGAAACCTTGTATACAAGACATCTAAAACTCATAGTTCAATTTTAAATGACAGTTCCCATTTCACATTCCACTCCCTTTCCACACTCCCATTCAGCTTCTCCCCTCTGGTCGCAGGTTCACAATCCCAAGGTGTAGAACAAAACATTTCAAAAACAGTTTAGTTCCTGCAGCCATTACACTGAGGAATAAGTCATAGTATTTTTTTACTGTTTGTATTTTAGTTCACTTCAATATCTTATGATCTGGACTTGTAAGAAGTTGAATGATGTGGGATTTGTGCCTCTGTCTGTCTTTCTCATATGTGTGTATGAGGACTCTACTGCAAACAAAATCTACCTATGGGTACTAATAAAGTAACTTGAACTTGAACTTGTAGAGAAATTAAATTGACGTATAAAGCATGCTCACGACACAGACACACATTACAGCTGACACATTGGAAACACAGATTTGTTTATTGTTACATTTATAAACAGAACAATTTAATAGGATACTTTCGCATTCACATTCCATGGGAACACTGATTCATTCAACCTAGAGCACTGTTTAGAACTGAGCTAATTCACCACTGACTGCATGCACAATATTAATATTTTCATTTCCAAGAAAAGTGTGTTATCTTGAAATATTGCATTTTTGGTAACAGTAGATTACCCTATATCAGTGGATCTCAAAATGTGGGTGACAGGTGGGGTACAATGAATAGGAAATGTTTTTGTATCTTCGCTTTTCTATTTTGACAAGGAAGATAATAGATTCAAAACAAAATAAATTGATTGAGCAGACCGAGACGGTAAATGTAACATGGAACCAAAATGCGAAAATAATATTTTAACGTTAAGATTTTGCCAGGATGATGGGCTCAGGTGGGGCTTGAAAATTCCCTACCTCTAAAGCAACACTATGACAGAAAAAGTTTGAGAACCACTGTCCTACATCTTATTCAAAAGAATTTAAGGACTAGGCTTATAGGCCTATTTTATGTGTATGCAGTTTTGTAAATATGGATGTGAATTTGCTTGAAATTGGTATAACACTATGACATTATGAATTGGCATTTTACTATTGGTTATTGTTATATTAACGTTTGTTTGGCTGTGCAACCCACAGGAACAGCCAACAGGAACCTTTGAGGTGATCCATCTGTGAGCATTCCCACATTTTCAAAATGTCATGCTTAAGCCATTCATGATATATTAATTTGTGTCAGTTGAAGTGCCTTTTTTCACCAAATTTGGTGTGCAACCAAAGAATCATGGTGATGAGAAATCTGAAGTTTGAACAATTATATAATGGCACGCAAATTTTGACTGCAGAGTTTTGATTGGCCATATTACTGTAGGTGATGTGAGGGAAGGTGACTGAGTGGGCTATCCCACAAATTTGTTTAAATATATATATATAAAGCTGCTAATACATGTAATTGTGATAACTCCACTTTGAGGGTGTTAACAAGGAGAGATGCAGCTACACAAACCTTAGTCTTTTCTGCATCAGCTAGGCCTATGTCAACTGTACCAGCTTTATGTGACTACAAAATATCATACTTAGACTGGGTCCATGAAACATTGGTGAAACAAAATGGTCCTATACCCTAGTATTCAAAAGAAGTGACCTGGCTCCATTTTAATTAAATGGTGGGCTATAGTTGACATTTCTTTACTTATACTTACATTTAACATCTTATCACAAGAAAATAACAGATTTCTTTTTTGTTTGTTGGAGGTTCTCTAACATCAGTCACTTGTTGACAAATTATGTCCATTTATTGAAGCAATAGACTGATAAGCAGTTTGCTATTGGTACGAGGGAAAATTATTTGACGCATATCTGAAGTTACAGCATGACATTCACAGACAGATAACGACTGCACAAATCACTTTTTGAGCATGTTTTTTTTAACCGCATGCTATGAGATTGCTTAAGGAAGGTGCTCAGGTGTGTGAATTGAATTTTAAGACATTGCGAATCACTGATGGATGCTGCAGATAGTAGAACAAATTTCTATAAATGTGTGAGTATAAGCGGATGCATCACAAGGCAATTCGTTTCAAAGATAGCCAGATGTCACTACGTAAAATGTAGAAAACTCCACCCTATATGGGAAAAGTAAAAAAAGGTATATTAACAGCGTCAGAAGTGTCACAAGCAGCCACGAGCAAATCTGTGGCATTTCATTCACTGCCTTTTGATGATGTACAGGTGGGTCTCAAAAAATTAGAATATCGTGTAATAGTTCATTTTTCCCACCTAAATTATTATGATTACAGCTTATAGCTCATGAAAACCCCAAAATCAGTTTCTCAAAATATTAGAATAAATATGTTATTTAAGCCCCAGTTAGACATTTACAGAGCGCTAACAGTTAACTAATGACAAAAACTGTTCACCAAACTGGCACTTCCTAAAGCCATGCTGGCAGATTAGTACACAGGATATTAAGAGCTGCATGCTTAGGCTGTTATAATATGATTGGTAAGTAAGAGGTGAAATTAATAAGTCTTAAAAAAGATGTCCAGGTTTGAGAGCGTAACTTTAATGCTGATGTTGATCACTAAACATTGCTGCAGATGGAAGGGCATAATGTATCAGCAAATGAGAGCAAGGGGCTGTCTCCTAAACCATTGATTTCCAAGTTAACCAGATAAAAGTATAATGTAGAAATCCCCAACATCTGTAAAGCCAGATCTATAGTAAGTGGAGAGTTGGAACCTCCCACAGGCGTTACCTCTTAGTTTCTACCCGAAGAAAGATAACAGGATCAAGATAGAAGTGCATGTGGCATGAAATACAATTAAAGAAAAGAAACAAACAAATGAATGACTAAAAAAAAAACAAGCTCTTTCTCACCGAGAGGGGGATTGTGCAGTGTCTCACTTTTAAAATCACAGAACGCCAAACCCCATCTCTAAGAAGTGCTTTAGTTTGCTTTATTCCATCTTTGCATGTTATACATTTTTATATGACACAAGTAGGTCTGACACAAATCCTTGTGGATGCAAACACATTTAGACAACTTGACTTATCACACATTTCCACTAAGGTGCAAATAATAATTTAAAGACATTTACACTATTTGTATATATAGTTTTTTTCTGTACAATCTGTATACAAATCTATCTAGGGCAAATTGGCACAGTCCATTCTCAAGTGTTCGCACGCATCTAACCCAAAAGCAACATTCACTCCAAACTGATCAAAGAGGAAAAAGAGGATTTTGCTGAAAAGACTGGAGGATTAGAAAGCATGTGTATGTGGTCAGTGTTGAAAGACAATTTACAGAGCACTATATGTTTGAAAGAGTCAAAAGAGCCAAGGCTATACATTGAGAGCACATATACTCCAGTTTTGGTGGACTTGTTAGATTTGCCATATTACTAGACATAGATATTTGACTGGAGATGTCATGCATTGAGTCAGTGCCTTTGGAATCAGAGCCAGTGTTGCAGATACAAAGCATCCTCTAAACTTCAACCAGTGCATGTGCATGTGGATTAGTTGAATACCTTCATTTTCTGAAAATTACATGTACGCACAAATGAAGAATTCACATCAAGAGTCTCATCTGGAATGAACCCATCACCAATCAAAGCCAAGATGAAAAAAACAACAACAACAAATAGTAACACCCCCTTCACACACTCAGTGGAATCGCGCTCAGACAGTGTCTCGGTGTTTAAGAAGGTAAACTTTGGAGGCAACATCTGCATATTCTCTGTATGTGCCAAGTGTGTGGGTGCGTACCGCACTGTGTCGGTCTTGACACATTCTTATTCTTGTTCTCGTCTCGTCTCTCTCTCTCTCTCTCTCTCACTCCCTCTCTTTCACCTCAACCTCCACCTCTAACTTCGTCTCTCCGCTTCTCACGCGTTCTGCAGGAGGGTGGAGTAGATCATCTTGGTGATCTGCAGCACGGCGGCGTGGAGCGAGTACTGCACCAGCACGGCGCCAAAGCCCTTGTAGAAGCCCAGCGTGCCCTCTTCGCGGCGGATGGCGCCAACGCACTCGCGCACGCTCTCGTACTGCGTGTTGATGGGCAGCACCTCGAAGCCCAGGTCAGTGTTGTCGATGATGGTGCGCGTGCCCTGTATGTGCAGCCGATGCAGCACCGTCTCCATCGGGTACAGCAGCACGTCGGCAACCAGGCTGGCGCAGAAGCTCGCCATGAGCTCGGGGAAGTAGGCGTCCAGCATGCTCTGCACGGCGTCCGCCTGGCCCGGGGCGCCGTTGCTCTTCGACGGGGACAGTGGCGGCGAGGAGGCGGCGGCCGGCGAGGAAGAGGAGGGGGAGCGGCGGCGACGGAGCAGGGCCAGCACGAGCTTCTGCACGGCGGAGCTGACCACGTAGTGCAGGATGCCGTGGAGCGCGGTGGGCAGCACCAGGGCCCACAGGGGCAGCAGGCGCTTGCTGTGCGGCACGCCGAGGCCCATGACCCGGCCCACGCCCTCCTTCACACAGTCCAGGATGCCCGGGTTGTCCCGAATGATCTCGCTCTGCACACACACACACACACACACACACACACACACACACACACACACACACACACACACACACACACACACACACACACACACACACACACACACACACACACACACACACACACACACACACACACACACACACACACACACACACACACACGCACGCACACACACACAAACACACACAGCAAATAATTTAATTATTGTGGGCCTAATTCAGCAAAACACGTGATTGGGAGGTACCTATTGATAACTCCAGAGAAATGCTCACAAAGGCTGCTCTGTAAATGATGCTGATTTTTTGCGTACGAAGGTTGCTTTGTAGATGCTTTTGTTATTGTTGCTTTGGTTTGCCATTCAGGCTACTGACAGTGTGTGTGGTACCGTGAATGAGGGGTGTCACAGCCATGCATCATTGTTGTGTCCTGTGTTGTGTAATGTTAAATAATCTTGGTTGTTCATTGGATTGGTCACTGTGGGATATACCCCTACCAACAGTACAAGGAATCTAACACCTCTCCTGTGTATATCTGAAATTACATGAACTAGGACCCAAAGCACTTGCATTTTTTGGGGACTGATGATATTGCTATTGACCATTAACCAGAAGGCATATTTCACTGAATACTGACCTGAACAGTCTCAATGAGACTTGCAGAGTAGAAAGGCATGGCAACAATGTACGTCAGACTGAGAGAAAAAAAAAAACATAAAACAAACCATAACCACAGATGCAATCCAGCATGACAATAAATCTGATAAACTTGGAGAAAAAACCCCAAGGTCACACACACAGAGCTCGTAAAATTGCCCAGTTCTGCAGAAAGGTGAAAAAACTGATACACTGACCATTTTCTTTCTTTCTATTTGAGTATGGAAAGTTATTTTTTAGCAAACTCCATGTGTGAGTGCTAAGGTCAGGAGTCAATTCATATCACAAGTAAAGCCAAGGAAATTACCCTTTAAGCACGAGGTGTCCAACAACTTGCTTGGGGTTCCACTTGTGGGACAATTCTCTGTGAATGCAAAAACACTGATTACAATCTCTATTGGTCTGACAAATGGACAAGAAAGGTCCTTAAGTTAGAAAGAAAAAAAAAATAGAAGATTTAATCAGATTTGTTTTTGGGCTTCTTACATGACAAAACAGAAGAAAAAAAAATGGCTATTGTGAGTATAGTATTTCTGAAATAGAAAATCCCATAGCAAGGGCAAATACAATATGGAAGTCTGTCAATACCTTGGTAAGGGAGTGCATTCACTTATGATTCCCTCTGTTCCCAGAGTAACTCCCTGTACTACGAAAGTGCTACCCATTCCTTTCCATAAAGCTTTTGGACCCTATTGGAGAAAAAAGTAAATGTACACACTATTGTCACCGCCATTTTATATGCATATAGTAGAACAAGATGACATGGCTCCAGTTTAACAATGTTCTTCAGAACATACAATTGAATATATTTAGTTGAATGCAATACAATACTATACAATACAATAACACAAAAGCGCATAAGAGCACATAGGAGTAATATACAGAAAAGACAGAGAAAAATTGTCACATGATGTACATATCTGTGGCATTTAACCCTCAGAACCCGATTGACGCAAAGTGCGTCAAAAAAAGCACACCCGTTCTTCTCTGTTACATTGCTCCGGAACTGTCCATCGCAGCAAGTTGAAACCTTTAATGCGTGACAGAGCTGAAGAAGGAATCTCCAACGAGACTACGCACTACGATCAAGTATGAAAATGAAAAGAAATCATGAAATTAAATCAAATTGCATCATATGTATAGTCTATACTCCTCTGCGTTCACCTGCGCACCCATTACTCTCGTTTGAATTGCTCGAGAACCCATGATCGGATATATATGCCACACATGTCAGATGAAAGAGGAGACACAGAGCTACCATTTGATACCAAGTACATCCTTCTGGGTTATAACAGACGAAGTGACAGCAAAATAATAACTTCATATAGCTCAACTTACCCCACGTTTTTGTGTGTTTTTGTGGCAATGCATGTTTATAATCCAACGCTATCATGTGTTTCTCTATGGCAAAGCATGCTCATAATCCAGTTTTGAGATCCTAGCAAATTCCTGTATGGCATCCAATTCAAGGCTCACATTGCATCCCAATTTGTTTGACAAAGAAACACCTTTTTTGCCTATACTCTGTTCATGGCAATGCAGTAAAAAGTTTTTGTAGAGAATCATCATGAGTGCAATAATGTAGAAAAAGGTGCGCATATCTAAATGTTAAAAAAGTAGGCTGGACTCAAAAAGAGCTCCATTAATTTTTTCTTTTTATTCACCACATGTGACGTTTTGGGACACACTGCCCATCCTCAGACATAAGACAGGTACCTAGCAGCCCATACTTATACTAATTGAACACCTGACATCAATTAATGGAGCTCTAGTGTGCGGACTTAATCATCATGAGTGCACACACAGGCTAATACGCAAACTCGGGTCAAGTCAGGTCAGATCAGTTTGTGTCACAGATATGGAGCGCAGAAAGGTCATTTTTCATTACTAAATAAAAAAAATGGCATTTTTTTCTGTAAGGCACACACCACATATGTCTGTAAATTGCTCAGCCCCAAAGTCTCCCTACACACAGAGCTTCGGGGGGTACAGCTATTTCGACTGGTGACGTCACTCTCCATTTTATATAGGCTTATGATTTCACACTTGTGGTTCACAGTCAATTTTCCTTCGAAATATAGGTCATATGACCGTGGCTGGCTGCTCGACAAGTTAAAAGAAACTACTGTAATTATACTAGCAAGCACAATATACCTTGCACGTTGGGAAGGGTTGAATTTGGGTAAACACTGTTTCAAGGTGCGCCCTGTGCGTAAAATTGCGCGCCACAGTTAATTTGATTTCTGAAAATCCGCGACATTCATTGGTGTTCTATCACAAAACGTTTGTGCAGCAATACGCCTTTAAGAAAGGCTGATCTCTAATAATGGCAACGAGGAAAGACATTTCAGGTCCAATTGATTAATTGGCGTTTCAAACAAACTGCAGGTAACGTTGCAATTATGGGTGTATGGACATTTGCTTAAAAAAGGTTGAGAACCATCTACATGCGAAATTCCTTGAATATTAGTGCAGATTCCCTCTTGTTAAGACATTAAGAATGAAATAAAATCATTAAACATCTCCCCGTGTCAGTATACAGTATCTATGGAACTCCTCCTATGGCGTGTGATTGTAGGCCTGATTTTTAAGCTAAGCAGCAGCGATGGTCGTGGCCGCTGAGTGGAAGGGAGACCTCCGTTTAAACCATAGCGATCTTGCTACTCAATGTTTTTCTAAGGTTGGCTATCAATATGTTACAAAGGCAGTGAAATATTAGACAAATGTATGGCCAGTTGGTCACCACTTGTCAATTCATTCGTATATCAGGCGTTTGCAGCCTACACTGTGCATTTGTTTTAATTCGTCAGTATTATATCATAGCAAAGAACAGTCTTAACTGAAATGGTAGCCTACAGCCCAATGGGGGTAAGGGTTTGAAAATCGTATTTCATTAGATTATATCCTGAATTGTTGGTATGTGATGGTAATACATTACATGCAATATAGGATAACATTAAATTGTATTAATTTTTTTTCAGTACCCCCCAAACTATTATTAAGTCTCATCTAGGGGAGTCGGACCCCCCCAATACCCCCCGTAATTCGAACCATGCCTACACATGAGATACATGTCAACATACAAGAATTTTTATGATACGCTTTTTGTATTTTTATTATTCAAAAATCTAAATTAAATCAATGCAAGTATTAATACAAGAAATTGCAGATTTGGGTAGCCTAGACTCTGAAAAAAACAATATATAGCATTGTGTATGGCACTTACCGTATGACCAGGATAAACGCTTCAAACTAAACGTAGTGAAAATGCCCTTAAAACCGTCTAGGGTTCTAAGGGTTAACTACCCAAATTTTTCGTGGCGCCATGATGGACAAATCTGTGGCGTTTAACTACCCAAGTTCTATTTCATTTCTACTGACCACCAGAGGCGTGCTTTCAGCACCTGGATTTCCATCACATGCACATGCAGGTCGAGTGTTTATATCAACAAAGTCACTCGTGACAGGGGTGACGCATGCCCCCGCCCCGGTACATACCTAGCGTTCATGACATGAAACATCATCATCATGAAACATCATCATTCCGCATCAGATTGTAATTATCTAACTCTGCCCACGTCAGCTGGTGTTAGTAAAACAGCTGACTTATCTTACCTCTTACACCTTCCCTGTAATGGATTTTGCCCTGATGAAGGCCAAAACATGTTGGCAATTTTAACATGATCAACTATGATTAAGCCTATTTATTAAAGTTTTTTAAACTTTTTTGAAAAGTTGACTATGTGTGTTTTGGTAACGTCATAGTGTCAAATCTGTGGTGTATAATTACCTGAGTTTTGGTGACATTGTACATCACACTGACCGCAGTAAAGGGGGACAGATGATAGTTCCGTGCGTGATAATTAACCTGCAATTAAAAAACAAACATTGTGGAAATGGGTGATGCCCTAAACCTCTAACAGGGAGCAGGGATGTAGTGGAGGCTAAACTCAAGTAAATGCAGTTTACCCACCTGAAAGTTTAGAAACAGAGTTTATCCACCTCTCAAAAGAGTTTATTTACCAATTGCAACTTTTAACCTTTAAAAATCACACTGTTTTATCCACATTCACAATATGTACTCATCAACACTCTAGAAACCATTTACTACCACTGGTATTGTTATAAACATTGGTTTATGTTCTGAATGCCTTTTTAAAACAATTAGTTTCCACTATAATCAGTGTAACTGTTTGTGAATGACACATATAGTTTGGATTTTGGGTCATGCACAAGCTAAAAACATAATAATAATTTTGTGATCTGCTATGTGGGTAGTCTGGGGTGTAAGGATGCTTACCTGGCATTGGCGACGAAATACAATGCACGGATGAGCCAGGACATTTTCTGTAAATAGGCTGAATAAAAAAATTGATGGAAGGGTGAATAAAAAGCACACTTAGAACATGATATCTTTAATGCAAAGTCTAGTGATAGATAATAACACTGGCTAATGACAATACGGTTTTACTGTAAAGAAAATACAAATAGTTCTACTCATTTAATAATATTCTGAAAGCATAATTAAAATACATGTTTCACAAATAGCTTTGCTCATTATTTGCATCTTGGATTTCATTTTCAGGCTTTTTTTACAGTAACTTTGAAATTGGACCCCATATATTTGAAAATAAATGTATAAACCTGAAAAAAGAATCAGGACACTGGTATGATTATATGATCACTGCTCTTCCAGTGTGACATTATGATGGTAGACGAACATGATGAAGACGAACATGATGAAATCATTTGAATATAAAATTTTATTTGAAAAGGTAAGATGGTATGTCTATCAAATACAGACTTAAATTAAATAAACAACTTATAGAAATAAACAACTCACCTTGCGAGTCCAATGCCAAATCCAGCAAATCTGTTTAATTGCTCTAAAACAGTAAAAGCGAAATTAGATTATTGGAAATGAAATCATATACATAATACTAAATATGAAAATATATTAAATATTGCATTAATAGCCGAGATTCATTTGTAGGCCAAAAGATTCAAAGGAAAAATTACAACACTGTATAATCAGTCAAATAATTGGGAGAAATATGCTTTTTGTAAACATGGAAAAATTATACAATCTTTAATTTCAGTTCATGAAATATGGCGCCAGCATTTTATTTTTAAAGCATCAATGTGTAAATGCTTCTACTATAAGCTGACCATCTTGAATCACCTGATGTGTTTGTAGCGTTCACCTTAATCTGAGGTTAAATCATGGGGGACACCTCTACATGACGTTCTACAATACGAATCTAAAATACGTTTTTCTTGTCATTTATTATTGACGTCATCAGAAATTCTTTGGTTGTTAACAAAAGTGCCTCAACAGTGCTCCTCTTTCTGTCATCATATAAAGCCCCACCCTAATAGATTAGCAGTGATGGACCCAGTTGATTTTTCGGTCCAAGTGGAAATCTGTTTAAATGGGACGGAGCCTACGTATTTGTCTACAAAGGAAACATGCGTTATCAGATTGATGTGGTTCCCAGTGCCTAATATTTTCACCTCAGTTCTCAAAATTGGAAGATTTACTGTCAAACTACCAGTAGTCAATCGGAAGAAATGTTGATTGAACAGATAATGTTCACTTTATTCTGCGTGGGCATTGAAATGTGGTGGAACAGTGCCAAACTGAAAAAAGGTAATGTCTTGTCTTTGGAGATAATATCTTGTCTTAGAAAGCAAATACTGTGGGTCCTGTGTGTACGTAAGGGAAAGCCAGAAAGCCACTTGCTTTGTTTGAGGTTTCAATTTGTTGTTTATGTCTTACAGTACACTGGAGGAGGAAAGAGCAACTAACTCAATGACGGCATTAATTTATTGAACACGGCATGTGTTCAATAGCAACTCACTCAATGACGGCATTTAATTTATTGAACACCATTGGTACGAAGAGGTCAAAGAAAGAGGTTAAAATGACAAGCACATTTTGTGATGACACCATCAAGCAAATTTCGGTGGAAATACCTCTGAGGTAACAAAATTAGCTGAAATTGCAGATATAACCAAATTGACATCCCAACAAATTGTAACTGCTTAACTCTGATAAAATCATTGCTTTGCTGAATCTCTGTGACTTGACTGACAATTCAGTTTGCGTTCAGTGCATATGGAAAGTTTTGAGATCCTTTGAAGTTTTCCAAATTTTGTTGTTTCAGACACATCTTAAAATTTGTTCAATTCATTTTCTCATTTTTGGTGTGTTATGTAAATGTACTTATAATAAAAGACTGAAATATCACATTTACGTAAGTATTCATACGCTTCACTTGGTACTTGGTTAAAGCAACTTCTGACCAATGACAGCCTTAAGTCTTCTTGGGAATGATCCTACAAGCTTGGCACACCTTTCTTTTGAAAGTTTCTCCCATTCTTCTTGGCAGAATCATTTAAGGTCAACCAGGTTGGAGAGCGTCGGTGCACAGCCATTTTCAGGTCTCTCCAGAAATGCTCTATTGGGTTCAAGTCCGAACTCTGGCTGGGCCACTCGGGGACTTTCACAGAGTTTTCCCGAAGCCACTCCTGTGTTTTCTTTCACTGTATGCTTTTGGTTGTTGTCTTGTTGAAATGCAAACCTTTGCCACAGCCCGAGATCAAGATCACTCTGGAAAAGGTTTTCACTCAGTATTGCTCTATATTTTTCAGCATCGATCTTTCCCTCCATTCTGACTAGTCTCCCAGTCCCTGTCGCAGAAAAACATCCCCACAGCATGATGCTGCCATCACTGTGTTTGAGTGTAGAGATGTTATTAATGAGGTGATGCTCAGCGCCTGGTTTCCTCCACGCACACCATTGTGAATTGTGGCCAAATAGTTCAATCTTCGTTGCTTCTCATGGTCTGAAAGTCATTCAGGTACTTTTTGGAAAACTCCCAGCAGCATGTCATGTGCCTTTTAGTGAGGAATGGCTCCCATCTGGCCACTCTACCATAAAGGCTGGATCGGTGGAGTGCTGCACTGATGGTTGTCCTTCTGTAAGGTTCTCCCCTCTCCACAAAGGAACTCTGGGTCTCATAGTGACCATTTGGTCCTTGGTTACCTGTCTGACAAAGGCCCTTTGTCCCCTATTACTTAGTTTGACTGGGTTGGTTCTTGGAAGACTGTTGATGGTTCCAAATCTCTTCTATTTGAGAATGATGGAGGCTACCATGCTCTTGGGCACTTTCAATGGCGCATAAATGTTTTATCCTTCCCCAGATCTGTGTCTTGTGATCTGTGGCTTTGTACTTGTACTCTGCACAATGACAATAAAGCTGAATCTAATCTAATCTTGAATCTAATCGGATTGCCTACTGCACCTGATCGGAATAGAATGTACCCCGTGTAAACAGATGGCACAAAATTTCAATCGGAATAGTTTAATCGGAAACGGAATAACTGTCCTTGTAAACCCACCAGAGCTCAATTCCAAGTGTCATAACAAAGGGTCTGAATATTTACATGTAAATGGGATATTTCAGTCTTTTATTTTTAATAAATTGTTTTTGCTCCGTCATTGTGGAATATTGTGTGTTGATTGATGAGAAAAAAAATAATTTAATCCATTTTAAGATGAATCTGAAACAACAAAATTTGGAAAACTTGAAAGTGTCTGAAAACTTCCCATATATGTTACGCCGGCAGATCTGGGAACGTTGTATTTGCTCCCATCCCCGCCCCCTTATCCCTGATAAGCAGACCGCTTGGATTGAATTGGAATCAATGATACGATGCAAGCTTGTATTCCCTGAAAAATGGAGTGGTGCAGGGATTTTTTTTCTGTATGACAATACGCTGGTTGTGCGTATACACTGCATATAGGGAATGTGCACAGTAATGCACACTTCTAGTTAACCGTCAGTTGAAGATGTAGCTATTCAGACTTATTTTCAACAATGACACGACACAAAAACATTGATTCTATCTTATACAAGTCTCAATGTTACCACCCATTTAAAAAAAATGCAGCAAGATGACCATGATAGGATTACTACAGTGAATACTTTGCTATTAATGATTCAGCTGGCCATTCTAATCCAAAGCAGTTTGTGTCTAATTCACCTAGTTCTTCCTCACAGTCTTCTACCTGTCTGTTAAGTGCATGCTGTACAGTAAAGAAACTCTCTGTAAACAGGGAAACAAACAGCAGCTAATTGAGCAAAGACTCACCAACAACGGGCCCTAAATGAAATGGCAGGCAAAGTGCAAAATCTATCAACAATCAAAGTTCTTGTGCATGAGCTAGCTATTGTGTGATATGTGGGCCCACTGAGCAGACTCATCAATCAAAGCAGCCAGGCGGCTACAGCATGCCCCCAGAGTGTGCTGTAGGTGCCTGGTTGATTTAGCTGTTGGCTGCAGCAACTTAAGTTAGGCAAAGTCGATTGTTTGTTGAGTACTTTGTGACCTCGAGAAACGGAGATCTACCGGTATGTGAACAATCACCAGAATTCCCATTTAAGACTTGCACTTTGCCAATCATTTAAATTAGGGCCCTTACCTATTTGTAAATGTAATAGCATTTTCCACTTGGAGTTAACTGGATACTGTTAAAATGGTCCTGAGTTTGAGTGCATTCCTGCAAGTTTTACTTTTATCTTGTGTTGTGTTTAACTTGTGTTGTTTCTTTTGTGCATTAATTGTTTAAGACTATCACTTTATTCTGAGCTGCTGAGAAAACTGGTCTACCCTGTCTGTATTATTAGGATACTAATGAAAAATAATCTTGAAGCTTTGCCAGAATCGCCCTTCATAATGGAGCATATGTTGGCATACTCTATCTGCTCTATTGAAAATGCCATACTTTGAGATAACTTGACCATTTAAAAAGCTTGATAGAAACTTCTAAAACAAAAGAAACAAACATGTTCTAGAAACAAACATGTTTGTGTTAATAGGAGGGGCCATTGTAATAGGCCTAAGACTTCTTTAAAGATAGTGTAGTAGCCTAGGCTATAGCAGAACCCAAGGCTTGGAAGCCGGGTGCACTTGGATAGGCTACTGTGTTGTGCTGGAATTGAACAGCTTGAAGCAGGTAGCAGGTGCAGAAGAATGTGCAGCGGAAACATTTTCATTTTGCAATGTTTTAAGTAGCCTTTCCAAGTTGCGTTCTTTGCACAACGATCGAAGTGTTTTTGCATGCACTCCAAAGCTGTATGCAAATGGGGCTCTATGAATTTACATTCATATCATACCTAAAGTTAGCTGACAGTAGGCTACCTATCGAAAGCACCATGTTTCATCTCTCGCATAATACCTACCGGATGGTGGAGCAGCTGCCTGGGGATCGTCTGACCCCGGAGGAGCAGGGCCCGTCTCAAATTGTGGTGTGCGTTCATCGAAATGCAAATTTCGGCTACCTGGGATGTCAGGGGGGGTCGTGACCCAGTGCTGCAGATCAGCACTAGATGCATTATTGAATGACCTTCCAGAGTAGCCCCCACCGTATGACGGATCCTCCCTTCCCCTGTAACCTAAGCCGTCAAAGCTATCAGGTCGCCGAGAAGTCATGATGAAGAAATGCTAAGTGACCGTGATTATAAATAGAAATATCGTTATTATATTCCACGCGGTAGCATAAGCTACACAGGACAAAAGAAAACCATTGAAAAAAATCTAATAACCTGCCACTGCTGATTAAAATGAAAGTGGGACTGTGTAATCAGAGGAAACCAACAAGCTAGCTAGCAAAACAACGCAACAGCAGTGAACCTTCACCACCGGAAGCTCTGTCCTGTTTCCGTGTGCAAACCGTGTGCAGCCTGGGACATGTAGTTAATCTACAAGCGCATCAAGGCAAGCACAACTACGCGTTCTCGTGGCCATAGCAACATAGCCAGAAGAAAACTCACATTGGGAGTTCATAAAATGTAACTTGCCCAAGCTTGTAGTAGGCTATGTTTGTTTAATTTCCGATGGACATTTTCAAAAGTTCGAATGTGAGATGTTATAGCAACACTATCACAACTTAACGCGGTAAACCAAACGTTTAAAATGCCAATAAGGAAAATTCAAGTTGTTCACAGTTTGGCATTGATTTCCCAAACACACCAAGAGGAGCTCCAAGAACGACTCATCAGGAGGTCAGAAGTCTCTGGAGAAGTTACAGACAACAAGAGTTTTCATGCAACCAAGTCAGTGTGTTAGTGGGCTAGGCTATCTTTTGGAATGCAACCTTTGGATTGATGGCTAGTGGTTAATTTGAGTAACAACTGCATGTGCATTTTTGTTAGAAACCCATTTGAAGTAACAGAAGAGTTTATTGTACATTTCAACCATGCCCAGTCGGGTGAGGAACAAGAACGGTACATTGAACTTGCCAACCAACTTCTCAGTGGCATCAAGGTAATAAGATGGGGGAAGACAGTTATGTAGCCAGCGTAGGCCTGGCTGACTATGCATGTTTAGTATCATTGTTAGGATGATCCTAGACATTGGTTTGACCATGTAAAAAATAAAAGAAAAACAGGCTTACAAAAATCATCCAAAACTCATTTTAAATGTGTTTATGGAAAATAATGACAGACTTTCATTTTTAGACACACTTTTAGATGACAATATTTAAGCATGAAACCTCATGGATATTTACAGATGCCTCTAATAGGCTATAGGTTACCTCTCAGCAGGACTGGTTTAAGGCATTAAGAGTCATGATCTTACTGAATGCCCAGTAGGGGGAGGCATACATCTTTCTCTACATCCTGGCTGCACCATTGACCTCAAGCAAACTCTTGACTCTTTAACAGCGTCGAGCCGGACTAAAGTCCATGGGAGAAGGGAACCATGTTGAACTTCCTCTTGCCTGGAAAGAGCTGCTCTTGCTGAGCTTGTGTAATGGACAAATACAAAATGGTGGGTAGATGGCCTTACTGTAAGTTGACACAGACACAGTAGACTGACAAGAGATTGTGGGAACCATTAGGTGACCATCTGTGTTGACACCTCAAGCCAAACAGAATCTTCTTAGCTTTGTTAATGGTCATATCATTTGGATCACAAATTTAATCACTGGTGGTAGTATAATCAGTGTTTTTTCTTCTCCGTGTGTAGCTGCATTGGATGCCCTTTTGGTGTCTCTGGATCAGGCACCACTGCAGACCGACCAGATAACTGTTCTGTTCTACCTGGGAGAGTCAGTGCTGTACTCTGTGTGGTCCGATGCGTCATCCAAACCTAATCTGTACACATGTGAAATGAAGTTGCTTAAGGTTTTCCTCCCATGCCTTGTGTCTAGTTTCAGTTCATCCTTATAGCATATTTCCATATACTGTCTGAGACTTTGTTTATGTAATCTAAGCACAACCTTTTTATATTCTTAACAAAGATTTAATTCAAGCATAGTAGCCAGAATGAACTGGATGAATGTATCTTTGTTGAGCATATTTTCATCTCTTCATGAGCATGTTTACCACCTTTTTTTTTAACAGCTTGGATATTTGGTGTTTCTGAGACTGTTTCTCTTCCATATGTCAGAAGACTTGATTGGGTATGAGAGAAGTAGAGCTCATCTTCACAGTTTTCTAAACGGTATTACAAATTGATCAGCCAGATTCTCTCAAACTCTGGTGGACAAATGTGTCAAACATGAATCATGAAATGATTAATTTCTTCAACCAGATTGTACTTTTTTCACATAGTTTGGAAGGTTATTTTTGAGGATAAAATTGATCTATTATTTTCTTATTTTCTTCCTTCAGCTCTGTCACATTGTGAGGCATGCTATCATCAGTTTCCGGACATTTCTTTTGCCGTGCACTTCATGCTAAGTGTCGGACAGATAATATGTGGCAATGAAACCAGCGGTCAGGATTCAGATCAGGTATCCTGTTTCAGGAGGTTCATTTAAGGTTTTCTGCAATGCAGTATAACTTTAGGATACAGTCCTAATGTCTCCGAAACATTTGCAACATGCACAGTGTGAAGCAATGAATACAAACAACAAGCTTTCAAAATGAATTATTGGAACATTCTGCTTCATTAACCAGTTAACACTGCCAATGAAATCTAATCTGGATGATTCGTTGTGCACTGTACAATACTACAGAACAAATGTTAGAATGGTTTTATTTAAATTGTATAGAATTACATAGTTACTGATGTTCACTAATCAAACACGATCTGAGTAAGAACTAGCCAGATACTTTGTGTGGCAAAAAAACACTCTAAGCAGTAATGCAAAGTAATAATTTGTAAGTCTTAACAAGCAGGCCAGTGCAACAGTGGTTCAGGAGTACGAGGTGAGCCATGTCCTGTGGGACTGTCTGCTTTGCTGGTACTCAGAGCAGCACAGCATCCCTCAACTGCCCAATGTGGTGGAGCACCTCATCCTGCACAGGGACCAGATGCTGCAAGACAACTGGTGAGTCGAGACTAGGATGCATGACTAGAATGAATACTATTTTTTATTTGTACAAATATTTGCAGAGGTGGAAATTTGGACAAACTTTGCGTGTTTTTTTCTTCTCTGGTTGTGGTAAACTATTTAATGTTACCACCTTTGCTACTTTTACTTGAAGAATGAAATTTACCAAACAAACTGCCTGTGCGATAGTCCATGTCATTAACACAACAATATATGGTACATTGAAGGCCCCAGATTCCTTAAACCAAGCCTTCTACCTTATGTTGTATGATAGTCAGTTTCTCATGATACCAATTAGATTGGGTCAAAGTACTCTTTGAAGGTGCCTTCAGCAAGTAACTCCAACCCTAGTCCAAAGTAGGTTACATGCATTTATAGAAAGTCATTCCTGCCCACTTCTATAACAATGTATTCCCCTTTGAGCCACGAGAGGAGAATCATATTCAGAGAGACCATGGACAGTTTACAATCAATTGCACAGAGACTTTATGTCCTAAATATATTTATTTTTGACTTGTATCTGTGTGTGTGTGATATATGTTAATATTATTAATTGCTGCTCTAACACGATAATTTCCCTTTGGGGATGAATAAAGTAATATAGTAATAATAAAGTAATATGTCTATCTATCTATCTATCTATCTATCTATCTATCTATCCATCTATCTATCTATCTATCTATCTATGTGGATGAAAAAGAGCACTGAATCTAACAGGATCTTTCTTTCTCAGTAGAATTACCAATGCCTCTTACTGTAATATAACCTGCATGGGTGAACTGATCTGTGAGCTTTATGGCATCCAGGGTTACTTAATAATATGATGTTCTAGTGTAGATTGAAACCACATGTGTCTCAATTGGGGTGATTCTCACGTGGACATCTGTTGTTTGTTTGTTTATTTGCCGTTGATGTCTCATCAGTTTGATATACGCTGTGTTTAAAACTACTCCCGAGAAACGTCTGTATGACTGACTTTTGTCTCAGGGTGGACAGTAGTTTGGGACTCCTGGTGCTCGGTGAGGCAGCTAAGACCAGCTTGCAGTGCCTGCAGGCCCTGATGGGCCTTCATGTGTGGCGGAGGCAGGAGGGAGGCGAGGAGAGAGCGGAGGAGGTGAGGATGCTAATGCAGGTGCCGTGCCTTCCTCGCGGCTCTGTGTGACCAGCTGGTCCTCTCACGGCTGACATCAGGGGGCTGCCAGAGCCTTTTGCTGAATCAGCTGCGAGTGCCGTTTTCCAAGAAATTGCACAAGCAAAAACGAGAGCTCAGACGAGTGCTGCCTGCTGTTTGTATGTTTGTGTGTGTGTGTGTGTGTGTGTGTGTGTGTGTGTGTTTGTTTGTTTGTTTGTTTGTTTATGCATGCTGGTTTGTTTATCCTCACTTGGTTTGATACTGGGGCAATATGTTCTGATTTTACAGGGTGGGATTCCACCAAGGGGTGCCTGGCCTTGGCAGTTGGAGCATGTGTATTGTAGCGCGTTGGCTGACATTTGCCTGCAGAGCAAAAGTGCGGAGATCCAGAAAGTGGCACTGGCGGGACAAGCCAGCAAGCCTGGGCACAGAGATGCCGGAGGACTGCTATCTCTCCTCAAGCTATGTGAGTGCATTAACAAAACACAGGCAGGCAGGCTGGACAACAACAAGCGGACCCTATAATCACTCAATAGCCTCAAATGTGTTTTGTAACCTTCCTACAAGCACATTGCATCAATATAAGTTCAACGCTGGTCGGGTTCCATGTCTTAACAGTTCTTTGCCTGTACTTTCTCAGTACAGTAACAACTAAAAACACAACAATTGGACAAATCTATTGCCTATGAATGTGTACAATGTTCACACCAAGGAAGAGAAATAAGAAGAGTAACTTATCTCACCTAGTGTACCACCAAAGTAGTGAAGATTATCTGTCTCTAAAAGTTTTTGAGGAGTCATTGAAGCCCACCTGTGAAATAACATTATTACCTGTTCAAGTCCTCTTATTATTACCTTATGTTTTACCTCAGCATAGCTGCCCTCCTCGCGCCTCCCTTCCCCTGGGCAGGTCTGCAAATCATCTGTCATGCTCCAGCTTTATTTACATTCATCAGCACCAATGACATTGGCCCCATATCAAGGCATTTTAAATGGATCTCACCTTGTCCTCCACTCTCCTGGGCACTGGACTCGCTGATAAGTTAGATTAGAGAGAGAGAGACAGAGAGAGAGAGAGAGAGAGAGACTGAGAGAGAGAGGGGAATTACTCGCATCTCTTTTTTTCTCTGGAGTGAAGCAACCTGGTGCAACGGAGACCGCCTCTCACCTCATCAGGCGCTCAGGAATCAATAACGGAGACTGGAGGGGAGAGGGTGGGGTGTGTGTGTGTGTGTGTGCGTGTGTGTGTGTGTGTGTGTGTGTGTGTGTGTGTGTGTGTGTGTGTGTGTGCGTGTGTGTGGGTGTGTGTGTGTGTGTGTGTGTGTGTGTGTGTGTGAAGAGGGTTGCCAGTTTTTCACGAAGGTGAAATGTCTGCACAGTGAAATGTCTGTGTATCTCTCAAGACAAACAGGCAGACAGACAGATACGTAGATAGATAGGTCATTTTACCCATCCGTGATTAGTGAACACACACACACACAGCACACAGTGAGTGAACACCCACAAACACAGAGTAGTGGGCAGCCACTGGTGCAGTGCCCAGGGAGCAGTTGGGGGTTGGGTACCTTTCTCAAGGACACCTCAGCTGTTGATGTGGACATGGGAGAGCAGTGTTCAACCATTCCCCCTGCCCACACTTTCCCTACCAGTGAGAGATCGAACCGGCCACCCTTCGGTGACTAGTCCCTAGCCAGTAGGCCACGGCTATACCCCCTCTGTAAAGACACTACATACTGGGTATTTCTCAATTTGAAGAATGTTAAGAGTGGTCTCCTGTTCTACAGAGGGCTGCCAGAAAATCTCCTCCTGGAGTGGTACACTCCTGCACTGTTAAGTCATAACTCTACTCTGATACCTCTGCGGCAACTAATCATGCCCCTCTTGCAGGTCTAGACCGCAGGGCCAAGTGCACTTTCTCTTTTTCACACTCTTTGTGTATTAGTTACATTCTTTCCTGAAATTGTCTATCTTTCCATTTCTTTCTGTCTATATGTATCCATCCATCTTCCATGAATATAGACACACACACACAGAAACATATGAAGGTATGCCTTTATGACTGGATTTCCAAATGTTATAGCATATATTGGCACACACTGCACAGAGTATGAGCAGTGTGTGTGTGTGTGTGTGTGTGTGTTTATTGTGTGTGTATGTATGATGTGTATGTGTGCACATGTTAGCTTTGTGTCTGTAGCAGAGCAGGAGGGCGACTGGCGGCTACGCTACAGCGCGGTGCAGGCCGTGGCCAGAGTGTGCCGGGACGCTGAGGGGGGCCTGAGGGGCGCCGCCTGGCTGGCCCTCCAGGAACAGCTGAGCCACGAGCAGGACCAGCGCGTCCACACGGCCATGACACTCTCAGAGGTACAGCAAAGCCTTACAGAGTTTATATGGAAGACCTTATAGAGTTAATATGGAAGACCTTATAGAGTTAATATGGAAGACCTTATAGAGCTAATATGGAAGAACTTATAGAGTTTATAAGGACAACCTTATAGAATTTCTATGGACGATTTTATAGCGTTTATATATACAACCTTATTGCGTTAACAACGTTGTAGTCTTTATATGGACAACCTTATAGCGTTTATATGGATGACCTTATAGTGTTTATATGGGGAAATGGTGCACAGGGGGTATGATGCCGAATGAGTGCTCAGTTTTTGTAATATGTGTTGGGGTTGTGGGTTTTATTTCCAGATCTTGATGATATGATCCGTGATTATTGTTTACTTTTTGCAAGATACTGTTGAATAGTTCCTGATTTGCAGTAGTTAAAAAAGAAAATGTTGAGAAGGCACAGAACTTTGAAAAGTGTTTTTTTTTTTTTTTAACAAGCACCTTGTTAGTGAGAAAGCATTATTAATTATGCTTGTTGTGCAGACTGCAGCTCTTCATTCTTGTGACTGTAAACTCAAAAGCCAACTGGAATGTCCTGTAGTTCTCCAAACACCATCTGTTGAAAAGGCAGTCTATGCCAAGAAAATCAGGGTTTCAATCAACACAACACTTTCTGACCTCAAAGCAGGTCAGATTGTGAAATACTTGAGCAGAGGAATGAAATTGCCTTCTATTGAGTTAACATTCAGCTTCATCAAGTCAAAGAATTACTTGCAATCTTTGAAAAATGATTTTCTGTAATACGTTGTTGCATGTATTGATGTACTGAGAAGGCTTCATATATGAAAAACACAGCGTTATATTTATGAGGCAAAATCCATGTGACAAACCATTTTGATTGGAAATGTGCCTAATCTTTCAAGCGACAAGAGTATTTTTTTTAATTTTCACCACTCCTAATATAAAACAAAAAAATTCTCACTGAACCTAATGAGGAGATGAAGACCTCAGCATCCTCTGTTTAACCCGGCATTTACGCCTGAAAAAAAAAAACAGTTTTCAGGGAGGGATCAACCTGTTCTGATTAGGCCAGCAAACAGAGGATGGCCATGGCACTCGGCGAACAAAGGGGTGAAATTTTCTACTCTGTGAAAAGTAGGGCGGCTAATCACAGGTTTGAGCCTGGAAACAAAGGCCCACGCGTCACCCAGATGATTGCTCCGGTGGGCAGACAAAGGCCTCTGGGAGGGCATCGCCTGAGGGAGCAGTGAGGGAGCGTGGGCCAGATGCAGGCCACGTCTGGCCCAGTTGTGGGGGACCGATCAGGTCTGGATGTGGTTTGGAGTCGGCAGATATGCAGTTGATGGAGGCAGGGCTGATATCTCTTTCGTTTGAGGTTGTGAAGAGAATGATTGTTCGAGTTCAAAAAATAAAAGTGCGCTCACCAACCATTCCTTTACATAACTGAAAAGAAATGGAAAAGGGGAAAAAATAGAAAATAAAAAACACTGAAGACAACACAAAAACAGAATGTGATTAACTTCCCAAGGTGAACCACCAACGATGGGGACTCTGTCTTTCTCTCTCTCTCTGTCTTGCTTTTCCTTTGTGAGGCCTTGAAATTGATCACTGTCTGGTCTATGGCAACGTGGACTTGGCCCTCATTCCATCTTAATCGAGGAAGTCAAATGAAGTGTCCTTCGCTTCCATGCGTAAAGTTCCCTTCTTGTCTGTGCGGGACAGGTGAATCGCTTCTTCAAAGTTAAAGTCGCCTGTGGTTTTGTGTTTTCAGATTCTCTCTGTCCTTGACCTCTAGCCTTTGTAGAGATGTCTTGTTTGCTGTACTGCTGAAAAAGCCTTTAAAGGTTGTCATTTTAAAGTAGATGAGGTAAATATATAGAGATGTGTGGAGGCAAAGTCGTGGGTAATTCAGTGAGAGACAAGCTTGCTTTTCTCTCTTATCTCATTAGTTACTCCAGGCAGGCAAGATTAAAGCACATACTACAAACCAATGAGCAATTGTTTTACATCTGAAAGTCTTCATTTATCTCTGTCTGAATGCTTGCAAGTTGCACAAAACTAATTAAAATATTAATAAGTATACTAGCATACCACTCATACATTCCTTTTGGATAAATACATCTTATGCACTGTAAGTCAGACTTCAGTAACAAGAGGTGCATTTTTTAATATTGTGTAATAAAATGCTAACAGAATGGCTTATATTTAAGTCCAAGTAAGGGAATGTAGACATATGGAAAGAGATGCAGGAGTGTATCTCTTAAGAAATCACCTTATATGTATGTGCATGTATGTGCGTGTGTTTTTTTATTTTATATCCCATAGTATTCCTAGTAAGAATCCTACGGGTCAAATAACTGTTAACAGAATTGGTGGTAGCATTCTAGTGTAATAAAGTCATAAAATCCCCAATACAGGAATGACTGGCACCGAAATGCACCGTCTGTACAGTTTACTGTACCCCTTAAAATGTTTGATAGATTTTACATGAAGTCATGAAAATATGACAGTTGGAAATTGGAATGATATAAAATCCAATGAAATTATGACATTGGAATAAAGGGTCTTTATAAACTTGGTATGAAATGCAATGAAAACATGAAATTGGAATAAAGGGTCTTTACTTGATAAAAACTGATGTAAAATGCAGTGAAATATGACTCAATGTCACAGACATTGCCCTTGTTATAGGCCTGGGTGGTTGCTGTAAAAACTCCCACACGACCTGACGGAGCACGGAGTCCACCCAGCTCTCCGGCTGTCCTGCCATGTGAGCACCTCATTTCCTCCCGGCTAGCTCACTTCCTGTCCCACCTCTACCTCCCTGCGACTCCCCACCAGCCTTCTGTCCAGTCCCAGCTCTACAGTGCGCCCGAAAAGCGCATCCACCCGAGGTCCAAATCTAGAGGAGACCGGGCCTTATCTGAAAGGAGCCGTGTCAAGACTCCCGTGTCAGTTATTCCAAAAGTCGAAAGTGGACGTCAGACACCAAGGTGATAAAATTTCATCCCTCTGATATGCTAAGAAGAAGCTGTTTTTTGTACTTCTTTCATGCTGCAATGCAGTGCTGTAAATAACAACAAAAATCTGAGATTGTGCACAAAATAAATCACCTTGGGTGTCTTGAAAGGTGCTTTACAAACAAAATGTATTATTATTATTAGTAGTATTATTATTAAAATCTCACCAATTCCTTTTATGTTACCCTCATGTTGATTAGGAAATATTCGTTTCCATGTCATAATTGTGCTACTACCTTACCTTGTCGCTTATGTTATTAATTAAGTCTTAGTTTTATTCTTCCAACCCCTCATTTGATATCTTTCAGATCAAGTCAGAAACAAGCTCATGTGGACTTTGTGAGCCGTACAGACACAGATCTGATGAAAGTCATTGAGGATCAGGTGAGGACTCCTAACTTAGCTTGATAAGTTTCTCAATTTTTAAAGATTGAATAAAAATGGATAAAATATGTCTGCCAAATGTTAAAAGTAAATGTGATTAAAATGTACAGCTTGGACTTTCAGTGAAGACAATGTACAGTTCAACACAGACATGGTCGTGAGAGCCTCCTGGTAGTCGTCACAGAAAATACCTCAGATTTGGTCTTTCCCTGCACATATGCTGTGTGTCTACACAAACAAAATGTAATACTTAGCAATACTTTTGATCCTGTAGTTTGTGCAGGTAGGGGAGGGAGTGAGGGAGCTTTTCTGGTATACACTTCTCCCTGAAGATGATCCTGCTGGGCACTCTAGCTCATAGCTCATTCGCATGGTTTTCCAGAGTACCCTGTAAAGCATTGCTGCACATGGTAGAAGATGTGTCTGGATTTTCAAAGAGATCTTAACAGAGTCTGGACTTTCAGTGACTCTCTGAATGTAAAGCTTTCAGGTCTCGCTGCTAATAGAAGTGAATGAAACATCCCAAAGCGGCATTGTCACTGATTACTTGTGCAAGATCTCAATTTGAGAACTGATGTAAGCTATAAAGAAATGATACGTTTCATATTCTCTTGCAGTGGCAGAAAGAATTGCAAATCAAAATAGCCGAGGAAGAGGAGATTGAAAAGGAAGAAATGGCCAAGCACCAGAATGAAGAGTTGGAGAAGTTTGAAGGCATCATGAGGAGGCGAAAAGAGATACTGGTAAAGAACACAAAACCATATGAGCTTGTGTCGTTCCAGACCACCTCCTGTGCAGAAATACAAGACTGAAACTGCAGAGTTGATTGAGTTCAGTGTTTTTATTTTAGTTGTTGTATAGAAATATTTAGTATCCTGTTTGCCTCAGTGGTCTGGTATTACTCTGATTGAGATCCCCATCTTGCCCTTGTTAAATCACTGACTGATTACTGATTGTAGAAAGGATATTGGTTTGCTAATCACAACTCATTCTTCCACAATGATGACCAGGCTCTGCTGTTAAGGTCTAAAAAAAAAGCATAAAATTCAATTTATCCAATAAAAGAGTTTGACTTTTTCTTTCGGGGGCCAATAAACAACTACACCCTACACCGCATCAGAGGATTTAAAAGATGATAGAAAAAAATGCCTGTGATCATGTGGTTTCTCACTCGGATGACTCTTCCCAGATATCTCAGGTTCCAGTGTTTATGGATAAAACAAATCATATATTGTTTGAAACGAACTAGAAGCACAGCTTCAGAGGTATTTTTTCCTCGTTTAATCTCTTCAATCATTAACGTGGTTGACAGGTCAAACTAAAGAACCTTTATTTTTGATGACAGACGAATCTACGGTGATTTAACAAGCAGTCCCTTGCACCGACCCATGCCTGTTAGTGCTCTTTCATGCAACAGGATCTGACGATTGAGATTTTGCACGAGCGCTAGGCTTTATCCCATAGATCAACAGTACTCTTTGGTTCAAAGGACAGAGATCATAGACAGGCTCTGGGTGTTTCCTTTCAAATTTATTCTTCCATTATTTTACATTTAAACTGAATTTTCCAAAGATGAAATTTGACTCAACAGCCGACAAGGTAGAAAAGACACCCACTCACAGATAGACACAAACACACACACACACAAAGACACACACACACGTGTGTGAGTGCATACATAGACACATTCCAAAAATCCATCAAAACCTTTTTTTATTATTATTGCTGGCCGGGGTAAAAATGAAGACTGATCAATGCAACATCAAATGTAATTTCTTTCTTTCTTACTCGGCCAGCCTTTCTCTAGTGGAAATAAGAATAGGGCACAAAACGAAGGAATTCGGAATGGTGTGCACCAGACGTTGCAAACAGGACTTAGCCAGAACCAGCTCACATAATTCAGATGATGTTCACACACACACACACGCACGGGGGGAAAAAAAACAGCTCCCACATTCAGCTGAAATAATGAAAAACTATGAAATAAGCACGTGAAGAAGTGCACATATCACAGCATCAACTGGACCAGCAAATCTTTCATCCTCCAACAAAAAGAAAAGTGATTGCACTGGACCACACACCACACGTTGGTGCAGCTTCTCACTCGTCCTCTAGACATGCTCACGATCAGGTTCCTCTTTTTGGTCACTCCATGAACTACCATCTACAGTGCTTGACTAAAAAGAAAAAATCAAGCAATCGGGCATTCCTGCTTGTTGCCAGTATTAGGATCAGTGGATGCAGGTCAAATGGCAGACTTGCATAGTCGCCCACACATTCTCTGCATATAATTATGTATGTATGTCTGAGAGTCAGTTCACTGGCCATGAGTCTGGGGGGAATTTTTGACTGCTTGGCTGGTGTAAAGGGACATAGCCACTTAAATCTGGCTCAAGGAACACTGCGATGAATTGCTACTGGGGAACACGATTTGACGTGGATGTTGGTATGATTCAGTAGCCTAGAAATCTAGACGCACCCTAGCGGCAGCCAATTACATTTGCTTCCAGGGCTAGTCTAGCAACTCTCCGTTGGCTTGTGAGCTCGAAAAATTAAACTTCTATCACCCCAATCAAATCATGTATAGAGTCGTTAGGCGGGCTTAACATAATGATTGATGGCAGAGTTGCAACTGTTTGGCTTGAATTCCCTGCTACTTGAAAACAAATGTTGCTGTTGGATGTTGCTGTTGGCCAACAGTGTGACACGAGTTAAGCTTGTTTTAAGTTGGCAAAAGTTTAACTAGCCAACTAGCTCCGCTGGTGGGAAAACGTATGGGACTCAGCACTGTCCTATTGCGTGCAGAGGGAATTTGAAAGACAACCGATTATCCCGCCCCTCGGACTGAGTACTGCGAACGGTGAGTGCCCAGACCCTACATTTTAATGTGGGCCTGGCTCGTCAGGCTAATGATTCAGTGAATTCCTGATGGAGTTTTCTATTGGACAGTTGCACTGATGTGGACTATCAGCTGATTAGTAGTGACAGTACACGCTTCTTTTTTGTTATGTGCTTAAATGCCAGACAGCACTCTTGATGTGTTTTTTTCCAGGTGTAATTATGTGCTAAATAATGGCAGCATGGTGATGGTTGATATGTTGGCCATGTTGTTTGCATGACCAGTTTCCAAACAGACCGAGAGTAGCTTCAGAGACAATTCAGCTGACATTTGGGGTCACAATAATAGACCCATAATCATTACAGACTCATTAGATAAGATTCTGCAACCACTTACAACTACACTCATATAAAATGTCATGTCAAAGAACGTAAAAATATCCATCACGGCATCACATAGCGAACATAACACACTCAGCACCCCATATGAAAGTGTAAAATAAGGCACATTTCCTTGGATAATAACTTTGGATTTTTTTTTTTTAGTCCTGTTCAAAATCTTTCGTGATTCTCACACAAAATCACTCTGTCCTCTTTTTTAAGAAACACTGTACAGTCACTTTGGGGTGGCAACCTAAGACATTTCTTAGACTTCAGTTTTATCATTTAGGCAAAAGTTTTGTGTAAATTTAAGACATATCCAACTTTGTTGTCCATAAATCAATACCTTGTAGAAAACAAGGGAAAAAACAAACAAACAAGAAATCACATTTGGAAAGGAAAAAATCAAATACATTCACCAACACAAAAATTACCACCATAGTTAATCCTTCCTAGCACACAAACACATACACCCAACATCCATCGTGCTTCGCACAGGCACCTGAGAGAAGGGACTTGGGATTCTCAGAAGCCATTTCCATATTGCACTTTTCTCGATGCGTGGACACAACAAGGACAACTCCATGTAAGATTCTTGCCACGCTGTCTTTCTGCGCTCAAAGGCAATGGCGTGGTGTTTTTGTGAGCCCTCTTGTTTTTTTTTTTCTATTTCAAATCTTTTGTCCCTTGTGGGCCTCCATAGCCCACAGGTCAGTCCTTCAACCATCCTCACACATAAGCTCAAGGGTCTCTAACCAAACGTCCACAGGTCCTTGGGGCTTACAAGTGACTGACATGATCTGAGGGCTTTGACAGCTCTGGTTGGCTAGCAGCGAGATGTCAAGCCAGGGGGCCTGGGAGAAATTAGGGAATTGGCCGGTAGGGGGGGGGGGGGGGGGGTGACTGGTGGTCAGGGGAGGTCCGAGAGACTCAGCTGAGCTGTAGTCGGTGTGTGCTGATTTCCATGGGCTTGATTGTGATTTGGTGCGAGCTCTGGTCACTCTCGGGGCTGTGCAACAGGGACAGAGACGCCGGCGTCAGCCGCCGCACCGTCAGCTCACCAAACAGCTTGTCCACAGCGATCTGAAAAAAAACCCCCAAAAAAACATGTTAGGCTTTAGTGATCATACAATACACCATGCCTCATCATGACATGCCCTTCTGCCAGGGGTACTCTCCCTTTCTCACTCTTTCTTTATTAGTTACATTCTTTCCTGGTATTTTTTATCCTTCTATTTCTCTCTGTCAATATGTATGCGTCCATCCATCCATTTTCCATGCATGCAGACAAACATACTCACTCACACACACATGTGTATGTCATTCTGACGGTTACTTCTTTGTTGTGATGGCTTTCCATATGTAATAGCACATATTAGCACACACACACACACACACACACACACACCCTTGGTGTGAGCAGTGTGTACAGTATGTGTGTGTGTGTGTGTGTGTGTGTCCCAATAGTACATCTGTGACTGTTTAAATCGACCGCATGCCTCAACTCTGAAAACACACTTATACACACGCTGCATGTAATTGGCTGGTTAAGTCTGTTTTCCTTTTGGTTAAAGAACTATCAAGAGTGTTTCACAATTCCCTTTGCATGAGCACACATTTCCACATCCAAAGCGGCTCAATACCGAGATACCTCATCAAAGTACAAATGTATTTCACAACCCACAGGACATCTACCGGTATGCAGCTCATCCACCATTCATAGATTCATAGTGCTTTATGGAAATAGAGCCAGCATGGGGGAATAGTGATATGTGGTGCAAGAGGAGGAGGGGGGTGGGGGGGGGGTGGTTCCCCAGTGTCTCGGTGGTGGGAGGTCAGAGTGGAGGCGTTCAGCGGCGGGCGGCCTCTTCCCTGAGAAGGGCCCCCTCCCAGAGGCCCCAGCGTGTGTTTATTCTGGGCTCCGAGTCACGGCGGTCGGTGTCATCAAAACAGCCGAGGAGATGGGATATGAGGAGAGAGGCATCTTGGGAATTCTGTGTCTAACTCCCTTGACCCGCCCCTCCTCAAACACGAATACACACACACACACTTCACTCTCTCTCCCTTCTGGTTTCTCTCTCTCTCTCTCACACACAAGTCCTTGCCTTCCTTTCATGTGGTTGTGATGTTTTGGTGGTAAAGTATACCTCTGAGAGAGCTGAGAGTGAGGAGTGTGTGAGAGCACCATCTAACGCCTGCCTGCCTGCCTGGCTGCCCTGCTCCCAGTGAGAGACTGAGGGAGTGTTTGTGTGTGTGTGTGTGTGTGTGTGTGTGTGTGTGTGTGTGTGTGTGTGTGTGTGTGTGTGTGTATAGGGGAGTGTGTAAGAGATGCCCTCACAGCCCCTCCACTCTACTCACCCCTCTACTTCAGATGTAATTAGGGCGAAGGTGATGGAAATGGAAACACAATTACTTCCTTGAGTGTGTGTGTGTGTGTGTGTGTCTGTGTGTGTGTGTGTGTGTGTGTGTGTGTGTCTGTATTGGTCTTTTGGTAAGGGTGCATGTGTGTATGGGTGTGTGTGTATCTGTTCTTTGGTAAGTGTGTGTGTGTGTGTGTGTGTGTGTGTATAGGGGAGTGTGTGTGTGTGTGTGTGTGTATAGGGGAGTGTGTAAGAGATGCCCTCACAGCCCCTCCACTCTACTCCCCCCTCTACTTCAGATGTAATTAGGGCGAAGGTGATGGAAATGGAAACACAATTACTTCCTTGAGTGTGTGTGTGTGTGTGTGTGTGTGTGTGTGTCTGTATTGGTCATTTGGTAAGGGTGCATGTGTGTACGTGTGTGTGTGCGTGTATCTGTTCTTTGGTAAGTGTGTGTGTGTGTGTGTGTGAGTATGTGTGTAATTGTATGTGTGTGTGTGTGCATTTGTCCTTTGGCAAGAGTGTGTGTGTGTGTGTTGGTTTGGTGTATGTGTGTGTGTGTGTGTTGGTTTGGTGTGTGTGTTTGTGTGTTTTGGTTTGGTGTGTGTGTGTGTGTTCTCTAACCTTGCCACATGTGGTCGAACACAGAAGGCCAGTGTTTCTGCTGGAGAAGGAGCAGTCAAAGCCTTTTCTGTGCAGAATTAAAGCAGCCTCCTCGGATGGACCTCCACCCTCATCCTGCACACGCATCAGAGAGCGAGCGAACGAGAGAGAGAGAGAGAGAGAGAGAGAGGGAGAGAGAGTTAGTGAGAGATGCTGAAAATGTGAAGCTTCCCCTCATATAAAACACCCCACTGTTCCCTCCCTGTCAGCCACAACACTGGGCCAATTATGGAGAGCCCCCCCCCCCCTTGGGTGTCTCTCCTCAGCTGCTACTGAGTTCTCGTCTCCCGCTCTGCCGTGAGGTTACTTCAGGTCAGCCAGGATGTGGGATGCATGGCGGTGATGTTTCTATCCACCTACAGCAGATGCACACTAACAAGAAATCATCAAAGTAGCGGCAAACCGCAGATCTTGAATGGGCTGCTGATGACCTATGCTGCTGAACCTTGACATGTTTACTCAGCAGTCGCTTGACCTTATTTTTCAATTTATTTCAGATGGTTTAGAGTCATTATAGATAGATGATACTTTGAACAGGAACAGATATGTGGCTATCAAAAAAATCAGTAATAGAGAGTTAAACGCTACAGTAAGTGACTTCATAGATGGTATCATACTGAATGGAATATGTGGACATATGACTCAAAATTGCTTCTTGGGGGTTTACAATGCAGTTCCCAAGATAGAAGTTTCACAGGCTAAAGCTATTACATATAGCTCAACAGGAGGCAAAATTTCAGTGTTTGAGGTCCAAGTCTCGATGTTAAAGTCACTCCATCATCCCGTTAAAACCTATGGAAGTGTAGATTCCTCACTACACACACTCTGCATTTTTAGAAATGATTAAATTCTAATTATTAACTTAACCAATTATTAACTTAACTCTTCGTTGCTGCTCACCGGCTCCCAAACAAGTCTGCAAGTCAGGAATTTCACCTTGCTTTGTAACCAGGGAGAATAGAGTGTGCCCCTTTTTTTTAATGTGTGTGTGTGTGAGTCTTTTTTAGCACGTCTCAGAGCTGCCAAGTGCCTTTGAAAAGACCTCGTTGGAAGAGATAAGAAGGAATCTTAAATGAGCTTGAAGCCATTGTTTTAAATGGCTTCATTTAGGGGTGTGTTGTTGTGTGTGTGTGTGTGTGAGCAAGAGAGTCTGTGTGTGTGTGTGTGTGTGTGTGTGTGTGTGTGTGTGTGTGTGTGTGTGTGTAGGGGTTCTCTGAGTGCATTTGCCTGCTCCTTTTTCCTCCCGCAGTCAGTCTGGATGTCCTGCAGGATCGTTTTAATTAATAATTGAACAAATTGTTTGCAGATCCCCCCAACCCCTCCCCACCTCCCCTTGGAGCAATTAGAAAGCCATCGCTGGCACACAGAAATGGCACATCAATCAACAGCTAAGACGCATGGCCCGAACTAAACTGAAGTGAACTGAATGGTGGGAGGTGACGTCAGTGGCTGGCATCACTTTGTGAAACTCGTGAACTTTTCTTTGCCCTGAGAGAATTGAAATGGCGAAGATGAAACTGGATCTGGAGAGTTGTCGTCGTCTACCCCCCCCCCCCCCCAACCCCCGCCCCCCGTACGACAAAGAGGAAACCTCACGGCCCCGTTGGACGGGAGCGCTATCGAGGGCTTGGGTCGCTTACGCAATGCTTCAGTACAGCCTAGCCTGGAGCAGCGGAGTGGGAGGACTGAGACGGACAGCGATCCGCTCGGCTCAATCAACACCTCCGCTGCCCTGCGGCCAGGTGGGGCTGACAGTTACCCCGGCAACCGAGGATGCCATTCAGACACAAGCCACTGATTGAAAACAGGTCCCAGACAGGATTAGCCGCCTTCAACTCTGCATCTACAAATCTCTCTAAAAATATGTTCCCTCACTTCAGATTTAGATTAAGAGTTTTTAGGAGGGGATTTTAAGTTTAAGTGCCATGCCATAAAAAGGACTGAACACCTTAAATGTATATTACTGAACAAGATTAACATTTATTATATCATTTTATATTTCATTTCAATAATTTCAGTGCATTAATGGTTCATCTGAGTCTGATTGCTAGATGATGTTTGTTAAATGTAGCATGATGAAGACTGGCACTCTACCTTGGACTGGATGGTGCGAAGGTTGACCAGGTGGACGTCGCAGGGCAGCGAGGACTCCAGAGGTGCGTAGGGGGTCAGGGGGACCTCAGCCGTGTCCAGGCCCGTGGCCATTGGGATGAGCGGGTGGTTTAGGTGCATGTACGACATGTGACCCACCAGAGAAGGGAAGCTATTGGGAGTGTTGCCCACTCCCTGTGGCTATTAAACACACACACACACACAGAGTCAGAGATGTACACACACAGACAAACACACACACACACAGAGTCAGAGATGTACACACACAGACAAAGACACACACACACACACACACACACACACACAAACACAGACAAAGACACACACACACACACACACACACAAACACACACAAACACACACACACACACACACACACACACACACACACACACACACACACACACAGAGTCAGAGATGTACACACACAGACAAAGACACACACACAAGGAGCATATACATCGGTTTGAAAAGAACAAGCCATTAAGAAGACCGGCTTGATGTCTGTTCTTTCCACCTACATCCCCCCCACTCCCCCACGCAGACAGACAGATGCTCTCCCAGATTGCTTACTCTTTCAGAGCCTTTGAGTGCTTCTCTGAGAAAGAACAAAACAAGAACACAGAACGGCAGAATCCTACCTCTTCGGCGGAGCTCCTCTTTTCCAGCAGCAGGCGGAAGGCGTTGGCGGTGACCTTGTTGTCCAGGACACCCTGACCAAGGCCTCGGTTGTCGTCCTGGTTGAGCCGCCGGTCCAGAATCACCTCCAGATGGCCTGAAGGGAGGAAAGTGGAGGCACACGGACGCAGACGCAATTAAGCCATTTTCTGCTGACACTCTGACTGACATCCAACCTAGTAATCTGCCCATCAGTATGGTACAGAGAGCATTATGGAAGCTATTTCCATTACAACATTGCAAAGGGCACACAAATTAAGAGGTGGTTTTCGTCCCATCTGTTTGACCTCTCACAGTTGCTTTAGCAGCTGTACATGCAAATCAACGGCATACTCCCGTAGTCCCCTCTGCGTAGCCGCATACCCCCCACCAAGACCTCCGCTGTTGCTCGACCCGCACCTCCAAAAAATTCTAACCTCGCGTTGAGGCGACGCAGACTGTGATTGGTCGACTCGCCCTGTGTGTTGATAGCCGACTGGTTCAAGCAGCCTACTGTGGGGAGTGCCAGTTCACGGACATAACTTTTGCAAATTAACTTGACATACTTTGGTTACTATGACGGGGTTATCGGTTTGTAAAGTCTCTATTTGTATTTGTAACATTTTGAAATCAGCACTTCGCCACCAGGCAGTACTTTGTGGGCATTTGTGGGAGAGTTTGCTTGCTAACATAAAATAACTGTCTGGTAGACACCTCGCAAATAACCTCAGAATTATTTTCTGGTTACAATAACTAGGTCATTGGAATGCACTGTGTCTATTTCTCGATAACTTTCACAAAACCTAAGCAAGAAAAGGCCAAACAAATAAGATTAATATTTCAGCACGGCAGCTAATGGAGTTCGCCATTCTTACTACCATTCTGGTGGTGAGCGACGCAGACACCGGAGACGCAGAACTTCGAAAGGGTCACGCCGGCGTTGAGGCAAAGGGGTAGTCAATGCGTGGAATCCTCGCAGAAGCATAAATAAGGCTGCAGTTGCATAGTGTTAGCAAATCTCCTGGAGTAGGTCACAGGATCGCTCAGTGATGTGCTG
>NW_027468609.1:24981285-25053785 GCF_046254945.1 Alosa pseudoharengus
GTGTGTTGGTCTGAGTGCACTACACTACTGTGGCTGCTGCTGGAACAAACATGGTTCCATCCCTCCCGGGGGGTTGTTAAGAAAGCAAAGGAAGTAAAGTGGCAGCCCCTCACCCCTTTGCTCCCGCCCCCCCCCCCCCAGTCTCCCATCCTGCCCTGCTTTAGCTGGAGCCAGTTTCCTGACTGTCTACTCAACCATCAGGCACACTAAAGCCACTGAGTCCACACTGATAAACAGAGCCAGCATGGCTGATCGTGATTAGGTTTAACATATTAAAACATGAGCATGGTAAAACCAATTTCTGTAAAGGCAAGTTAAAAAAAGTACTTTTTGTTAATTTTCTACTTAAAATATTTTTGTTTTACTAAAACACCAGAGTATATTTTCAGAGTATATTTCTTCACGAGAGACTTTCATGCGTTTCTATATAGCCCCGGAGAAGCTCATTTCAAGGTTAAGCTTATGGAGTTCTTATTCATTGGCTATAGGGCTTAGAGAGGGTCTATACAGTACAGCTGCAAAGCCGGTCGAGCAGAACAGCTGAGCCTGAGGATGAATAGGCTGATTAAATACAAATAAATGCACACACACACATAAATATACACATGCACACCGCACGCACACACACACACACACACACACACACACACACACACACACACACACACACACACACACACACACACACACACACACACACACACACACACACACACACACACACACACACACACACACACACACACACACACACACACACACATAAATATACACATGCACACTGCACGTGCACACACACACACAGACGCGCACACGCACACTTGTACACACATATGCACAGACACATAAATATACACATACACACACACACACACAAAATCTCGCTCCTTACCGTTGATGTGGTAGAGGCGCACCGTGTGTGTGATGTGAGTTAGGGAAGTGGTGACTTCGGAGAACACGGAGCCCCTGTTGACTCTGATCGCTGGCGGCTTGGATGAAGTGTGGGGCTGTGGGGAGGGGATGGGAATCAAATCAGCCTCATCAAATTCACGCTCACAGAGACTTCACAGACAACCTGGGAGAATTACACAAGCCGTCTAGACCTATTCACTGCATTCCCTTTTGTGCACCGCAAGGGTGCTTGGCTCTCTGTATGTGTGTATACTGTCTATACAACTCTGTGTGTTTGAGTGTGTGAGTGAAAGACAGAGAGAGAGAGTGTGTGTTTGAGTGTGTGAGTGAAAGACAGAGAGAGAGTGTGTGTGTTTGAGTGTGTGAGTGAAAGACAGAGAGAGAGTGTGTGTGTTTGAGTGAGGAGGTCGTGTGTCTGAACAACAACTCTCCAACAACCTTCACAAACTAAAAGACAGACTAGAGTGGAAGACACAGTGTAGACGATGGAAACAATACTCCTGCCCTTTCAGGGCACTGATCTACATAAAAAACACCCGGTTGGTCAGGAGCACCTGCTTTAACCTATCCAGCTCTTCCACACTACAGTCATCAGTCACAACCCATTAACAAGAAACACATGGGGACACACCGATGATGACATTTAACATTGGCTGGGGCACCTGCACCGCACGCCGGCGACCCAGGTTCGATTCCCGCCCTGTGGTCCTTTACGGATCCCACCCCTGCTCTCTCTCCCATTCACTTCCTGTCACTCTCCACTGTCCTATCATTAAAGGCATAAAAAGCCCCAAAAAATATACTTTCAAAAAAAAAAAAAAAAGAATAATATTTAACCTTTAAACTAAACGTTAAAAATTATATGAGATTAAAAGTATTTTTTTTTAAAAATTGAAAAGATGATCAAACTGTACATGAAAGATGATATGAGATGACCTGTAGTTGAAGAAGATGATATTTGACATTAAACTGAACATTAAAGATGATTTGTGATGAACTGTACATCAAGATGATCAAGATATAGGAAACAAGATATAGGAAAAGGTGTGATGCTCTACTGCCAGTTTCTCCAGCCTTCCCAGTGAAAAACACACTGGCTGCAGTAACAATACATGACTGAATGTGTGGAAAATTGGTCTAGAAGTAAAAATAGCATCCATTTAATCTCCCCCTCGCATATGTGAGACTGCACTACAAACAGCACTTTCAGGTGTGTGTGTGTGGGGGGGATGACTGCACCACTGCACACAGCAGATTGAGTTGTTACAGGATGCTGTTCATCCATGACCAAACAACTGTGCACCAGACTGACTGAAACATCAACGATCAGAGAGGATCAGGTCATAATATGACACTACAACAGCAATGAGGCGACGTTTGCACTGTACACTAACTTATTGCATTACAGACAGATATATTCTAGCCCTTTGATTCTCAGATATATTCTAGCTGTTTGATCTTTTTGTGTGGGGTGCACCCTCTTTATTTTGACTGATAAGCTTGACCTAATATCTACATCACATTAGTATTTCTAAATACTTAAAATAATGAATCATTGAAGGGTTAACAGGCAGCATACATTAATAGCATACATGTAGGCTGGGCTCTCACACATTAACACTTAGATTAAGACCTAGTCCAAGACTAAAAGTTTCTAAACGGAAATCTCTGATGATGTTCTTTTTTAGTCCAGGACAAGGCTTAATCCATGTATGAGAAACTGGCCCACAATGATATAATAATGAGCATATGATCAGCAAAATGAACATATGATGATAAAAACTGATAAACTGATGTCCAGTCATGGTCCACTGCTGGCGGGTGAGTGCCGGTATCTACCTTGGCGTCCCCGTCGGGCAGGAAGAGGTAGGCGCCGCTCTTATCTTTCCTGCTGGTGGTGCCATACCAGACAAACTCCACTTTCATCTGTCGCTCCACGCCGTCCTCCTTCAGCTTCAGTTTCTGTTGGGGGTGGAGGGTGGAGGGTAGGAGGTGGTGGTGTTTTTATTATTGAGGGTGGTGGAGGTGGTTGGTGGTGGTGGTGGTTGTGGGGTGAGAAAACAACAAACACAGACTTTAGCTGATGAGGCGACATGAAAGCGAGTGTTGCTCTGCGGAGCGGCGGTGCTTAGAAAGCCCTCAGGCATACGCTCTCGCTTTCTCTCACTCTCTTTCTCTCACTACATTTCTCCTTGCTCATGCTCCCTCTCCCTTTCTGGTTTGAGGACCATGCACTCTCTCTCACTATGTTGTTGTGTGTATGTGCATTGGGGAATGAGAGGGAGAGAGGGAGTCAACTAGAGAGGCAGACTTAATTAATTCTGATTAATCGCAATGAGCGATTAGGGGAGAGTCTGTCTGTGTGTCTGTCTGTCTATGTGTCTGTCTGTCTATCTGTCTGTGTGTGTCTGTGTGTCAAAGAGTCCATCAACAAGAATACATTAAGTTGATTATGATGTGCATTAGACAACTGGGTTATTTGTGTGAAGGAGAGTGAGAAAGTGAACCAGTGCGAGTGTTTTAGTGTGGGTGTGTGCCTGCATGCATGCGAAGCGCGAGACAGTTCTCTAACTGAAGGAAAACACTCCATGTGTGACAGGAGGCAATGAGAGATGGAGTGTGTGGAACGTGTGGAGGGCTGAGTGTGTACGTGAAGTGACTGTCAGAAGTGTTTTTTTGAGGCATATGAAGATTGTCGTTGTGGTCAGGTTATGTCACCTCAAGCAGGCCGGTGATGGGGGAGATGGTCAGCTGCAGGTGGGTGTTCTCCAGGATGATGGGCTCCGTCTGGCCCTGGGACGTGGCCACTTGGAAGGACTCGCCGCCCTTGATTGACAGGTCGTTGCCTTGCTGCAGGACGAGGTACCGGGCGGGTTCAGTCTGTACCTCCGCCCCTTCACAGAGCTGGTAGACGCCCAGACCCAGAGCGGGAACATGAGCTACAAAAGACAACTGCACACACACGCACAGACAAACAACAGACAGACAGACAGACAGACAGACAGCCGCACACACACACAGACACACAATCATTCATTGCATGACCAGAGGTGACAGTTTGATCAAAAACAAACCAAGAAAATTTCGATTTTGTGATTCTGCATGTGTGAGCAATAGAGAAAGAGGGAGAGAGGGTGTGTGTGTGTGTGTGTGTGTGTGTGTGGTGTGTGTGTGTGTGTGTGTGTGAGAGAGAGAGTTCATACCTGGTAGGCGTCTTTGGACACTCTGGTGGTGTCCTCCCACACGGCGCTGACCTGTGTCCTAACCACCTGGCTGTAAGCATTGAGAACTCGCACGTGGGGGGTATTTGTGTAAACGGTCACCATGGACGACCGCGCCTGGTCCCCTGAATTGTAGATGACCAGGGACCTGGTGGAGACAGCACAACAGCACACACACACACACACACACACACACACACACACACACACACACACACACACACACACACACACACACACACACACACACACACACACACCTTAAGACCTCTGCACATAGGCGCCAACACGTGTGAGGCACATTCCGCTTTCGATGTTCAATTACATTCGATTCCATTGTGTTCAATACAACCCCCACACACCAGTGTCAAATTCTGATTGCCGCAGTGTTGATTACAATTCGGTTCTCTATTTGTCTTGGTTCTCTACTCAATAACATCCATTGTTTATCAAATGTGCACGGCAGCTGACAGTCCACTCGGCTCCTTCATGCAAAGTACACAACCAGGATCTGACTCAAAACACAAAAGCAGGAAACATGCTGGATAAAGAGCCCTAATTTGACTGTGGAAATGTAATCGGGATATCATCTGAACTGCATTTGTGTTGATGTAAATAAAAACCATGACCACACAGCCTGCCACTGTTTGATATAAAAAGGCAGAGAAATAGACAAACAAATAAATGATCATGCTGGGCTGAGCCAGAACCAAGTGCATCTCAGCTCCTCTGCCATGGAGCTGTGACTAAAGCAATACTAAAGTGCACCATACGTTTGAAGCACTCGTGCATGGGCGAACACACACACACACACACACACACTCTATCACCTCTCCACTAACACACACCCACATTCAACACACTCCCTCCCACAGCACATGCCACTGTGACAGAGACAGATGGATTGTGGGATGGATGGCGTGTCTAACAGCAATGACAGTCGCTGGTGCGTAAAGTCAGTAGAAACATGATCATCTCGGTTACCATGTTGTGACAGCCACTCGCTCACAACGTCACAACATTTTCCAATACCCCTCAAATTCAAGTGGACCGCAAAGGCTACATCCCATCATCTTAATCCTACATTTAGCAATCGAAGCACGACAGCCCCTCTGCGTAATCACTTCCTGTAACAGAAGTGATTTTGGAGAGAACATGGCACGCATTATGTTGGGGTGAGAAGTTGACAGCACTTCATGGCACAAGCTGAAGAGTACTTCATAATGTGCTCAAGGGCTGTGAAACCTAAATAATAATATACGACACCAATCATGCTATACCTCAAGGAACATTCTAAATTCAGGAGACTGGAGCTCACCTCAAAAGTAAGAACCAACTAATTTTTAAAGAGAAACCTGACAAGAATAGAGAAAACAAACCTGAACCGAAAGGGAAGGTAGATTGGATGAATGAGGGCACCTACCGTGGGTTTGGGCCTATTTTTAAAACCGTCTTGCGGGGCAGAGCATCTTGAGCTGGCTGGACGTCATCCTGGTGAAAAGGGACATCAAACATTTAGGAGAAAAACCTATGAGTCTCCTTACAAAAAACGCACCCTCCCAAATGAACACCTTCTTAATGAGACTCCATGAAAGTGTTTTCAAAGCTCTTTTAACTAATAAATAAGCAATGAGACGAACCCACAGACCACAAATATGAATGCTTATTAACGCAAGATTGTGCACTGTAATGTTATTGTGCAACATTCAGAGGTTTGGGAATACATTGAGAATACATTATATGATGCATTATAATTACTGGCAGATGGATTATGGATATGGCGTTAACATGCCTGTGATACGCTGCAACCGAAATAGCAATCAGGATTCATAACAAGCCCAATGAAACTGAATAAACAGGCACAATCCCTACAGAGAGCTGGGTATCAAACAGTGATCACTGTCTCTCCGAGTGCAGATAATCACACTCAGCATTTCCAAAACTCCTATCAACCAGGCCCAGCTGAACTTGTATATCTCTCCGTTGAAAAAAAAAAATAAAATCTGAAATTTTTTTTTTTATTTAACCTTCTATAACTGTTCTGGTCAAAAATTACCGATTTACACATTCCCTGTACCATAAATATGGCATTTTTCATCAGATTGCCTCAAGACCTTATCATATCCTTCACAAAAGGCATTTGAACACATTAAATTCATTGTGACTAATTTCTTTGAATTTTGAGTGATTTATTCAACTTGGTCACACTTTTTTTGTTTACGGTCAAAAATGAACGCCATAGGAAATGAATGCAAAAGAGTATAATTTCCATCAAGGAGATGAAAGACATCTTCATACACGCACTCCTACAACTTTTCAGTGCTTGAGTGCCCATTCTACACATGAATCATACTTTCCACAAGAAAGCTTAGAGTAAATTATGGGAGCCCAGTGTTTTCTGAAACTAATGTACTTCTCCCCCAATGTGAACCACACCTGCCAAACAAATCAATCTTGTGTAAATTATAGGAACCCATGTGAGCAAATATATTGCCTATACTTGTAAGTAAACTGGCAAATGTATTGTCTGCATTTGTTAGAAGCAGAGTTATATATGTAATACTTTACTTTTTCATTCTACTTTCTTTTTACTTTTAATACTGCCTGCCTCCCTTCTTTACCCTACAATGTTCATTGCTTTGAGTACATGATAAATGCAATCAGAGTGCAGGTTTTGTACTGGGGTTTGAGGCCAGGTGGGGTGACTGCTTTCTCCTGTCGCTACATAATGCCAGAAGTGAAAGGGCTTGCTGTGATGTTAACGGAAGTGTGCTTAAAGTAAGAGCTGTATGAGGGACCCTTAGGTCAGGTTGACCCCTGTATGAGGGCCCCCATGAAAAGGCGATGCATTAGTGAGGCACCCTGTGTCTGTGATGAACAGTGGATGGAAGGATGTACGAGGGGCACCTGTTTGTGTGAAGTGCATGAGTGTGCTTCATGAAGTTTTACAAAGTGCCAGCACTATGGTTGAGTATGTGCCCTGACTACCATACCAACATCCATTGAGGCAACAAATCTTAAAAATATATACATAAAAAATATTATTATTACTATTGTTATAGTGTACATTTAAAATTTATGTTAAAATAAGAGCAGTTAAAACTGTACGGTCAAATTTGATCGCGAACGGTAAATTAAGGGGGGTAGCAACGAACAGTGTTTAAAAGGTTAAAAAGAAGCAAAAACGGGTAAAAAAGTTTCAATTCCATTAATGATGTTTGCTGTGATGGATGGGGAGAGCAGAAAACAAGCGCACTCACCATTTGCAGAAAGAGATTGGACGGGTCGTGATTAAACATCTGCTTGTCCTTCAGAGAGAGCCAGTGGGCCGAGCTTACAATGACCCGTTTCAGGTTCAGGATGGAGTGGAACAGCCTGCGAGTGACAGAGATAAATCTTCAGTCAGTTTCAACGTCTCGAACCAGCCCCTTAACTACTGCCGAAGGAGCGGAAACTGTGGATAGGCAATAAGGTGAGATAAATAGTCACAGGCGGGAATGCTAGTCTTGAGATGACACTTCAGGAAAAATTCGAGATGATTTAAGAATGATCACACATATTTTGTGAGTCATTCCCACCGGAGGCTCGCTGAAGCAGCAATTGATCAGAGTCACTTTAGTATTTTGCAACCATATTTTCAGTTTAGTGTCAAAACCCACAAAGGGTGGTTTAAAGTCAAAACAGAAAGTCATCATGAATAAATCACTACAGAAGACTTTCATAAGCTTTGCCAAATTCAATTTTATCTTTTAAACTACATCACAGAGTCTTCTGCTCTTGTTTGTGTCCAGTATTTTGACATTGAGGTTTATAGTAAGAGGGGCACGCTCATGCCCACCTGGTGCCGTAGTCCACCACCACCCAGTCCTTGGCTGTGCCCGTGATGGCGTCGTGGTGCTGGAAGAGGGCGAGGTTGCGCCTGGCGCCTGTCAGAAGCTTATAGCTCTCCACGGCGGGGAAGTCGTTGGACTTGCCAACCTTCCTCATGTTGGCCAGAGCCAAGGAGTAGAGTATCTCAGCAGCCCTGCAGAGAGAGAGAGAGAAAGAAGGGAGAGGCAGAGAGAGAGAGAGAGAGGGAGAGTTAGAGAGAGAGAGTTAGAGAGAGAGAGGGGGGGGAGGACCAGAGAAAAAGTAAAAAGAGGGAGAAAGAAATAGTGAAAGCCAGATGAGTAGAGACAGAGGCAGACATTGAAAGAGATGGAACAGAAAGAGTGGGTGAAGGAGAGAGGACACATAAAGAAAACACAAACAGATAGCATTTTGAGTTAGTGACAATATTCATATCTCAGGCACATAAAACTGTTGGGATATTCAGGGTATTACTATGAAAACATCAAACACCAACTACAACTGAAAACCAAACACAGAGCAAAACGACTCCCAAAGGACAAATCGTGTGCTTAAATGTCCACACGTAGAGGACACGGACACACACACACACACACACACACACACACACACACACACCGTGTGCTTAAATGTCCACACGTAGAAGACACGGACACACGGACACACACACACACACACACACACACACACCGTGTGCTTAAATGTCCACACGTAGAGGACACGGACACACACACACACACACACACACACACACACACACACACACACACACACACCGTGTGCTTAAATGTCCACACGTAGAAGACACGGACACACACACACACACACACACACACACACACACCGTGTGCTTAAATGTCCACACGTAGAGGACACGGACACACACACACACACACACACACACACACACACACACACACACACACCGTGTGCTTAAATGTCCACGCGTAGAGGACGCGGACACACACACACACACACACACACACCTGACAATTGTCGTACATCATATTTGGGCTCTGCTTGGACTAAACTGATTAAGTCCTCATTAAGCACAGCTGTTATAACAAATTACAAAGCCGGCACATCTCCCCTACGAGCCTCGCCAGTGTTCTGCGTCAACGCCGCCCTTGCCAAACTACCTAATCACTTCCGTGGATTTAGATCACCAGAGAGTGATGAGGGGGCAGGAGAGGCCGTCACCAAACCTGAGTCATCGTGAGCTCAATGTGTTCAGGTGAGTCTGACTGAAAAGAGGGATTCCATTAAAAAAGAAAAAGGAAAGAAAAGAAAAAAGGAGAGCAGTGCACACCTTTGTTATTATCTTGAGAGGACAGTGGTACTTAAATCCATTAGTGCTTTTAATTTGTAAAATGAACCTTTTTAATCCTTCTAATGGATCCTCGTTGTAGGGGTGTGTGTGAGGGAGGGGGGGGGGGGTGTTCTTTGTGTGTGTGTTTTCAGTAACATGGCATGTAAGCCCATGACACAACTGACCCAGATGCATCATCTAACACAATTCAACAAAACGTTTTAATGAAAACAAAGCGACAATAGCCTTGTGCACTGGCAAAACAAACAGACATAGACATTACAGTTGAAAGGAAATTACCTTACGATGAGTAGCATCACTATCAGTCTCATAATGAGAGACACAGAGAGAGGCAGAAAGAAAAAGAGAGGGAGAAAGAAGATGACAGAGAGAGAGGACTGGACAAAGAGAGAATAAAACAACAAGAAAGAGAATAGAGGGAGAGAGAAAATGAAAGAAAGATGGGAAAAAATGAGAAAGAGCGAGAGAACAAACAATTGAGAAAGAGGGGGTGAAGATGAGAGAAAGAGATTGAGAGAGAAAGATGCTGAAAACGGGAGAAGAGTTCAGAAGGAATGAAAGAAGATGAGCGAAGCAGAAAGGGGGAGAGAGGGAGAAGCAGAGAGGGAGAGAGAGAGAAAGAGAGGCAGAGAGGGAGAGAGAGAGAGAATGAGGGCCGAAGCGACCCCTGACTGTGCAGAGCCCTACTTGGGAGCTAAAAGCCGGGCGTCTCAAAGAAATGGCACAGTGCTCATTTAACCACTCTGCGCCAGCACTCATTTGATTTTATGACTGTATGCTGCTCAGTTCTTTCCCTGCCTACAGTACATTAAGGCATTCTATAACCCCCCCCCCCACCCACCACCACCACCAAATCAACTCACCTCAGTGTCTGTGTATGAGCACCTCAACCCCCCTCCACCCCACACACACTAGCAGTATGAGAGCAGCAGCACTACAACGCCCACAGACCTGCAGGGAGCTGTACTGTACGTTCAATTTGGCTTAGCGACAAGCACTCAGAGGATGAGGTGTACAGAAAGAAGAGCAGGTATCAGGAGATAGAGAGAGAGAGAGAGAGAGAGAGAGAGAGAGAGAGAGAGAGAAAGAAAGAAATATGGAGAGAAATGTGGATGATTAAGAGTGAGAAAGACAGAATGATTGAGAGAATGTAGGGGAAGTAGTGTGGGAGAGATGGAGAGAGAGAGAGGGAGAGAGAGAGAGAGAGAGAGAGAGAGAGAGAGATGTGTATATGTGTATATGTGAGTGTGTGTATATGTGAGTGTGTGTGTGCTCTAATGTTCTAATTTTTTTATTATTCTCCATAGTCCATGTCAATTGTTATTATTATTATTACTATTAATTACTAATTTTTTTGATGTAACTACTGCTTTGGCAACATTGTAACTCTTACAGTCATGCCAATAAAGCTCATTGAATTGAACAAAAAAAATGAAATTGAATTGAGAGATATAGAGGCAGAGAGGAAGTTGAGAGGAAGGACAGGGAAGCTCCTGTTGATTATGCTGCTTTTCAGCGAGGCAGATTCAGACTCTTGTCACGTTGCGACTCAGCTCTCTGCTGTTGTGTGTTAGTGTGTGTGTGTGTGTGTGTGTTCATGTGTGTGTGAGATATAAAGAGAGAGAAAGTAATACAGGGGAGGGCGAGTCTAGATTCACAGTCAGTAGGCCCTCGGCTCTCCACAGGGCACTGGTGATTAGGACTGCTCAGAGATGGCTCTTGTTTGATGGCTCACACATGCACGCGCGCACACACAACACACACACGCACACAACATACACACACACACACACACACACACTCACACACAACATACACAACACACACACACACACATACACACACACACACACACACACACACACACACACACACACACACACACACACACACACACACACACACCTCTATTTGCTCTACTAAGAAGTGAGTGAAATGCAGGGCCACATTCTGACCACACCCCCCCCCCCACACACACACACACACACACAGAGAGAGTTATGAATGCTTATAGCACTACCTGTGAGACACTCCAGTAGAGACCAGCAGACCTTTACCCTCAGCTAAAAAAACATTGCTGGAAAATCAATCCATGTATGAGAAAAGGACAACGAGCAGGGGGAAAAAAACAACAGAGAGAAAAGTTTGCTCATTATCTGACCAAAGGTCCGTGGTCCAGCCAATGCAGTGGTTAAGAGAGAGAAAGAGAGAGAGAGAGAGAGAGAGAGAGAGAGAGAGAGATAGAGATAGAGAGAGAGAGAGAGAGCTCCCTCTACCCTCCTAGGTGCCTCCTCTAGGCATGCTAGGAAAAAACTGAAATCCCTCAACGTCTGTCGTTCTTGATGGGCTTCAGTCAATCAGTCATTCAAAAGAAACTAACGGAACCAGAGAATAACACCACCTGCATGTGTATGTGTTTCAGACGGAACCGGAGAAGAACGCCACCTGCATGTGTACAGTATGTGCTTCAGACGGAACCGGAGAAGAACGCCACCTGCATGTGTATGTGGTTTTGATGGGCTTTAGTCAATCAGTCATTCAGAAGAAATGAACAAAACCGGAGAATAACCCCACCTGCATGTGTATGTGGTTTAGACGGAACCGGAGAAGAACGCCACCTGCATGTGTATGCATTTTTGACGGGTTACACTACCTCTATGTATGCAGGAGAATACAGGGGAATGGTTGGGGTATCCTAGGGGTGCCTGGAGTTGATACCACCGGGAAAAAAAGCGTCCAAGTCGCACCCCCACACACACACAAATGCTTGCCTGGGAGAACAAATGTCTCTGCACCGAGAGACTAATTAGTCAGACAACTGTTATAAATAAAACAAAATGTCAACAAAAGCAATTAACTGAGAAAGAGGCTGATAAGGCCGCCAGCTTATCTCTTGCTCTCTGTGTTTGTGTTCGTGAGTGTGTGTGTGTGTGTGTGTGTGTGTGTGTGTGTGTGTGTGTGTGTGTATTTGTCGGTTTATGTGTGCTTGTGTGTGTTAGCCAATTCAAATTGCAAAATCGGCGCTTGTTCTGGACTTTGTTCGCTACTCGGGAGAAAAGCTCTGACAGTGCTGACGGAGGGGAGGATAGTGGGCTCCCCTGCCACACACACACACACACACACGCTCTTATTCCTCTCTCCACAGACACACACACACACACACACACTCTTATTCCTCTCTCCACAGACACACACACACACAGAAATACACCCACACACACACAGTCAAACTGCAGCGTATGGCTGGTGTCAGTAATGGCTGCCATTCATCACATTGCTTTCCTGCACTGCTCTGAGCTGCTGAGGTGGGAGATCTACAGGGCCTCCATTTGGCACGGCCGAAAAGACGCCGCCGCCGCCGCCACCGCCTCCCCCTCCACTCCCCCGACACACCGGACTGATACTCTTTCTCTCTCTCTCTCTCTCACTCCATCCTTTTAAACCTTTGAATGCTCCACTCCAGTCTGAAGGTCTTTTCACTTGCCCCTTTGTTAATTCCTTTGCTTGTCAAACCTACCGAAATAAACGCAAGTGCTTTCCCCTGTCAGACCTGCAGAGAGGCTACACAAACAAGTCTGAAAAGGGAGCCTTGGATTGAACCCTGTCTAGCTCCCTTTTCTTCTCTGTTAGCAGGAGTCTGTCGTTTAGCCTGGTTAGGTCTGGTTAGATTCTGTAGGTGAGACAGAGCAGCCGCCACCCATCCAGGGAAAACTTCACGCTTGTGCTGGTGCCGACCGGCGCCAGCCTTGAGGATGTGCGCTGTGCAGACACACTGAGGGCACAGTGGAGTCGTGGTTGCGCTTCTGTCACGGCTGTGGGGAGCAATCAGCTCAGCGCCTGAAGGGAAGCCCAGGAAACAGAGAGAGACCCACACAAACAGACACACACCCAAATACATAAACACACAGGCAAACACACTCACAAACACACACACACACACACACACGCACGCACACACACGCACACACACATGCACACACACACACAAACACCCACACAAACACACACACACTCAAATACACAAACACACTCACAAACACACACACAGACACACACACACACACCCAGGCAAACAAATTCACAAACACACACACAGTCAGACACAGATCCACACACATACACACTCAAATACACAAACACACAGGCAAACACACTCACACTCACACACACAGACACACACACTCCCTTCATGCTGCATCCTGTTCACAAACACGTCTTTCTTCCACTAAAAAAGAAGCAAATCGATCTTGGCACACAATATCTACTCTTCACGCCGCTGTGATGGTTTGGTTCCCCTCTCTGAGGGCCTCTAGCTGGTTCTGCCATGACATCTCTCAGACAGAAGATTTGTTCATATCAAACCCTCATATCCTTCAGAATAAGTACTCTAGCACTCCATTTAGGATGTCATTTTTACCACATACTTCTTGTTGTCGTACTACATCAATCTTACATTCAGTGATCTGTGCCGAGGTCTGTCCCTTCACATTACTCATCACTTCTACTGATGGATTTTAATTAAGCGATCGGGCAAGACGAGACAAGTCATAAAGCAAACACCTAGGAGAGCCCAGTGTCTCGCACGTCTGTGTAAACTCATTATGAAGAGCAGTGGGATAAATCTGAAGTCAGAAACTGAAACCTGCTGCCTCTCCCGACAACACACCCCTGCAACAAACACACGCACTCTCTCTCTCTCACATACACATGCAGTCAACTGAGAATTCACACGCAAGGCCCAAGGTTTTCGATTGAAAATCCAGAATCAAGTAACTGGTATTCTGCTAAATTAATTTTTTAATGAATTTCAAGTTATTTTATTTTTTATAAATGATGTATTATTTGGACGTCAGATGGAGGTCAGACACAGACATCATCAAGTCTCAGTTGACAACATGTAGCTGTGCAGACTAGGTTACCACACTTTCATTTATGCATTCAGCAGACACTTTTGAAAAGTTTTAAACAGAAAATCTTACACAGAGCACTTTTACAAGGAGATAGAAGCTAAAGAAGTTGGAGGTAAAGGAGATCTCTTTTTACTCCCCCAAGGCCCTACCTGAGGTGAGACTCTAGTATGCGGTCCAGACGCTTGTAGAAGGGCCGTGAGGTGAAGTAGCCACTCCAGTAGTGGTCGTCACGATCCGCGTAAGTGAAGAAGTCGCCGCTGACCGCTGGAAGCGCCAGGGAGCCCACGCCGTCGCCCGTCGCTTTCCGCAAAGCCTCAAAGTAGTCGGAGATGGTCCCAAACTGGGCCTGTGGGGGCAGACAGACAAGAACGGATGGATTAATTGGAATGACTGGAAGGAAAATGGCAGCCCTTCAGTGGAATGAAAAAGATGTTTTTCCCACTAAAATGTGGAGGGGAAAAAATCCCTTTCCACGATTCAGTAAATAAATGGGGTATGTTTTGTTTTTTGTTGGTTGGTTTGTTTTTTGCTCTGAAAAGTGTGACAAATTGAGAGATTAACTGACAGGGGAAAGGCAGAAGAAATGTTTTCAGTTAATTGAGGATAAATGAAACTCCAGAAGGAAAAGCTAAAATGACAACTGAATTTCACATGGCAGGCTTTCTTCTGCTGCGAGATGTGTTTGCAGCCAACAGTACACTGCCATGAAGTGCTTTTGTGTTGGCTTTACTTTTATCAGCTAAAACATTCTGCACAACTAAAGTGAAACCTTTAAGTCTGGAAAGGCAACACACACTGAAAATGGATTTCTCTCACCCAGTGTCCATTTTTTAATGGGTTTCAAGTCTGAACATGAAATAATCTTGTCTCAAAGAAATAGAGGCAAACCCTGAGAAGTTAGACATAGTTAAACTTTTGTAGGCTTTTGTAGACTTCCTGTAGGATTATAAATTTAGCTGTACAACACATCAGTGTAATAAAATAATCTAAACAATCTGTCTTATTCACAATGTTTGGACGAATTTGCAAGACTTGAAAAGTGGTACGGTGATGTTGCCTTGAATGTGATCATCTACTGTAACAATTAAAAACACACAGACAAACTAACGTGAATTTCTTTTCTGGCATGGTGTGGGTCTTGTGAGCGACCCTTAACCTCTGAGTGAGTCATCTTTTGTGCACATAATACCCCTGACAGGGTTTTCTTTGGCTGGTCCCAAAAATAGCCAGGCATATGGTCTCATGTGGCCTCATCAAAAGCCTGACCTCAAGTTTGTTAGGAAGTTGTGGTCAGGCTTGGAAATTAGTGTCCATGCTAACGGCCAAACAAATATAGTGAATACCAGCACGGAACTGTCATTAAAAAAGTATAAACATCTTGATAAACAAGTCTGGTAGAAAACTCCACAGAAGGTTAATTAAAGATGTTGAAAGTTGAAACACATGAGCTCAATTAAGTTAATTAAATAATGAATGCAGTGCTTCCATATTTCCTGACAAAAATATGTAATGTTGCTTGACAGATGATTTTTAGGACAGCCATCCTGTATTCATACCTCATTAATCAACACGCGTATGCTTTATTTGTGTTCTAATTTAGTTCAGAATGACAAGTCACACAGATGTATGGAACAGTGTGACAGACCTTGACATGAAGTTCAGGGTGAGAGTTCATGTAGTCAAAGAGCTTCTGGTAGTTCTGGTACTGCTGGTCCCACTCCAGTGCCTCTGTATAACGGAAGTCATCCCCCAAAGGAGCCAGAACCACCTTGGACCGGAATAGCTTGGACTTCTTTCGATACTGATCCAGCAACATTTGGGCTCTACAACAGACAACAGAAGGCCATTTTACTTTCAGTTTAAAGTCACTTAATTACACTCTCTCACTCTATACATTAATAGCCCATGTATGGGGGGAAACTGCATATTGAAAAATACCAATAACTCTCCAGTTCAGCAATATAGTAGAAGACTCTAAAATTCTTTCTTTCTCATGATGCATATTTAATATGCTTCAAATCTACAGATGGAGGCCAAATCTATACGACCACAGAATCATTTTGACAGTTACACAAGCATTTTACAGCATTCTGCAACAGGACAAGACGTAGCGGAATATAACGTTTCATGACCCAGATGTCAAACAACACAAACAAAAGCCTAAACAAACTAAAGTGCCAGTGGGACTGTAAGGGTACACGGTGGATTGTCCCTTCAGCCTTAAGTGCCTCGTTGCAGTCACACGATACAATTTATTGTGACTTTATCTGATCACCTCAGGGCCCAACACTAGACATCGCAGAGCAGAACTGCAGCTTTGTGACACGATTTTTATCATGAGCTTTGATTGTAGAAAAGTTGAAAAAAAAAAAAAGAGAAGTCTAGCAATTTTTCCGTTTAAATCATTCAAACATATTCTTCTTGTGCTGTTTTTCACTTCATCAGGTTTTTCTTTTTATAACTGCTTGTGATGACGATGAGTCATTATCATCTCTTTCAAAACGCTTTGTTACGGAAACAACAGCACAGGGAAGATGTGGGCAGTTATCAGATGAAAATGATACAAAGAGACAGTTCATCCTCACCTTCCACCCCCCACCCCCCACCATCTTAAAGTGCTGAATCCTCTTTCTCTATAAAGAACTGTAAATAATATCTCCCATCAGCGTGAGCTCTCTCTCTTGAATTGTTACCTCCTTGCACAAACAATCCCATAAGTGGGAGCAAGTCATTATGTCTGCAATATACAATACAGTACACAGGCAATAAACAGACTCCACTCCGGGTATGCTCTGGAGCAGAAAGAATCGATGAAAAGGCAAGTTTTCATCAAAATACCCTCCATAGAGGAAGCTTGAGATGGTGAGGGGCAGAGAGATAAAGGAAGAAAATGAGGCCGTGGAAAGCAAGAGAGACAGAGACACAGACATAGAGATAAAGAGGCCCAGAGTACCTCATGTTTTTTACCTGGTGTATTGAGAATGGATGCACATACATTTGCATGGGTACCTGAGCATGCGAGCATATGTGTGTATGCGTGTGTGTGTGTGTGTGTGTGTGTGTGTGTGGTCGGACATGTGTTTGCTTTCCTCCTATATACTGCATACATTACACTATATACTTCTGATCTTTACCCTACACACAGCATACAAGTATGCCCCTGTATATACAGTATATATGTATGGGTATGTATAATGTATTTCTTTGTATATACACACATGCATATGTACATATATACCGGTACACATACACCATACTATACACACATTAACAGTATGTATATCTATCTGACATGATCACCTGTCCTGGACGTTGTGGTCAGTGATGGCCTGGGGAGGGACTCTCCAGGGGCAGCTGACGCGGCCACCCGGGAGCCTCTTGAAGTCGAACTGGCAGCAGGTCTTGGGGTCGGGGCCGCAGGTGTGGGGCACGTCGTAGCTGTAAAAGGGCATCATGTGGCACAGGATATCGGTGCTGGCATCGTGATCTACAAACAGACGGAGACCCAGACGGTCATTCAGTGACGCTTGCTAGCATTGGAAGCAGAAAAAGGATAAGTGTAGTCCAATCGATTCTGGCAAAATGTTAAGGTTTAGGAGTTGGGAATTGGGACTTATGAGTCGGGAGTTAGGAGTCAGGATGATGGATAGGTAATAGCGTGTACCTACAGTGAATGATTTAAATTAAATCTCAATTTGGTTGCCGCAAGTTCATTGGCTAAAAAAAAAAAAATAACGCCACCATAATGTGGCTCAACATAATGTTCCCAATTAACTTTTGAAATGACCGGGAACCTAGCGAAGTTAATTTGAAAGGTTAATTTTGACTCATTTGCACAAACCAGGAGAGCAGATCGGATAAAGAGACTTTCTTTTAGCGCCTGAAGGTCAGCCAGAAGAGAGACGGAGGGGGATAAAATAAGAAAAAAAGAGAAGCGGGGGAAAAAAAAAAGACACTCAAACCCGAGTGAAAGCGGTCCAATTTGATTGACAACAAATCATTTCAACTCAAGGTCACCTTCTATGCTCTTGCAAATGAATATCGACACATGCAAGATGTGGCGTCGCCGACACTGGCTGGCCAACAAACCAGAGAGAGAGAGAGAGAGAGAGAGAGAGAGAGAGAGAGAGAGAGAGAGAGAGAGAGAGAGCACACAGAATAGCATCAGCAGTGGCAGCAACCTGAGTTACTGTTTGTGCATTCCCAACGGCCCGCGTAGGCACAACGGACAGCAGCGGTGCTAGTTTGTCACCTTAAGTGTCTCGGAGCACTCAGGGGGACTAACTGAAGAGCCGAGTTTGGAAACGCCAGTGCAGCCAGGCAGTGGGCCGGTCAGCCTATTTCAGGGCTGATGTATGTGCTCGCATCCGGCGGGACCATAATTAGGTCTGGAACTGGCCAAAGCGCAAGTCGGCCCAAGGCAAGCCAAATGAGCAGTAATCACTTTTTTAACTGCACGATGGAAAAGGGGTCCGCGTCCGGTGTCCAGGGTGCATTTTTGTCATTTTTTCCGGAGTGTTTGTCAGCGAGAGGCACACTGAGCACAAGGCTATACAGACGTGCTTCATTACGGCCGACTCGGGGAATGGGGGAAAAATCAGGCGATACAGGAGAGGCAAAGCGGACGTTTCCCGCTGCTTTGTTTGTTGCCTTAAGATAAGCTGGCTGGCTTCCCAAGCCGAGAGGAATGCTTGCTTTTTTCCCACCAAATAGTCCATTTGTTAAACCACTTCTTCTCCATCTTTCTAGTTCCCCATCTTCCTCTTCCACAGACAAATGGGAGAGGAAATATATTCAGCTTCAGCACACACACACACACACACACACACACACACACACACACACACACACATACAGACACAGACACACACACACACAGGCTGGCACATGAATGCATAGATTTGGAAGAAGGATCTGGATTATACTATTCACAACCAAATAGAATGGAACAGTTCTTACAAAATGGACAAATCAGCTCTGATGAGGCCTGATGGAACGACACTGCACTCAAACGAGAAATCCATCCAAATCGCCACACAAGCTTGACGCTTATACACTGGCACTGCACTGGAATTGAATGGACAAAAAGGGTGCCATTTTCCCCTAACAATCAGTGATACACTACCATAAATTAGGCATTCTGAGCACATCGCGAACAACTGGCCACTGATTGTGAAAATTGCCGAAACAGAGAGAAAAATGGAGGTCTGGCCAGCACTCATCGGTCCGTGTGTGAGTTTCACCTTTTGTCCGAGGCAGCAGCAGGTTCTCTCTGCTGTCTCGTTAGCGAGACCAATCCCTGTGGCCGCGGTGAAGAATGGGCCCCGATGGCAAAGGCCCAAATACATATCTGCCGTGCCCAGGGCCCAGGCACCGGTTGTGCTCTTCGTGCCAGAGACAGAGAAGAGGGAGAGAAAAAGCCAGACAGAGACCAGCCTGTGCAGTCCGCATTTGGCCCCCGCTGGTTCAACCACAGGGGCAAAGTTCTGCCCACAGTCGTCTACCAGCGAACAAGGACAAGTGAGCAACAACCCCTCAAATTGCTGGCAGCAGCAGAAGGGCAGAGGGCCATTAACTAATGACAATCTATCCGATTACGAGACGCTAAAAAATGATCCAGCCGCACATGGGTCACTGTGGTGCCTAGCGTTGAAATCAATGAGCGCTGTGGCAGTTTGGGTAGTCGGTATGATAGTGGGGGGTGGGGGGATGCACATCTGTGGGGGGGGGGGGGGGGTCACGACTCAGAGGGACGGTGGATGAGAAAAGGCCTCTACCCCCCACACTTCTACCCTTCTCTAACGATCCTCGTGACAGACCTTGGTCTGTTGGCTGAAAAAAATCCAGAGCTTTATCACACACACACACACATGCACGCTCACTCTCACACCGCAGATGGCATGGGGGGGGGGGTGCAGAGGGGTTATCCTGGTCTGACCCCTAAACTCAGTTTTCCCTTCGCCTCACTGCGGCCGTGTGTTTGGAAATCGATTGAAGAAGAAGGGGAAAAAAGAACGGGGCCAGTCAGTGGTGACTGAGCACAGAGGTTAGAAGGCCAGCAAATAAAGCAGGCATGGGGCAGCCCTTTGAAGTCTCGCTGCAGTGGAAAAGACATTTCAGTGTATTTAAGGAACGCTGTTGTGCAATGGCCCTAGGCATTGAGATAGTGTTTGCATTTGGGTCTAGACGGAATATACATATATATATACACATATGTATATGTTTTTTTACCAAATGAAGTAGACATTTATAAAAGAAATCCCTTTCAACAGCTAATTACTAACCTGTAAAAATGCAAATAAAACTAATCTGGATTTAAGTGCACTACAAAGAAATAAAAAGATGTCAGAGACGAAGGAATAACAAAGATGGAGAGAGTGAAAGAATGAAAGAAAGAATGAAAGAAAGAAAGAAAGAAAAGAAAGAAAGAAAGGAAATGGTCTTCAGAGATCAGCCTCACCCCAATTTTGCCTCCAGAAGAACTCCAGCGTTTTGTGGCTGGCAAAGTGTTTCTTCACCGAGTAGTGGACCCTCTGGATCAGCATGTTCGAGAACCCTGCCTGCTTCAGCAGGTAGGCCTGGGTGGGAGAGTGGCCGAACGGGTCTACGGCCCAGCCCGTCTTGGGCTTCACACCTGTTGGTGCCAGAGAGAAGGCAGACAATCAATAATTTATACAATGTGTAAACAATAGAATTCACATCTGCGTTTTTTAAGATACAAATTACTCCCAAGCAGTTTACAGCAAATTGAAAATGGTCATACAAAATGAGCATTATACAGATTAACAAAAACACCTATAAAGTTTAACTGAAATTGCACTCTAGTCTAAGCTACAAGGTTTTGCCCAAAGTTTAAATTTTTTGACATTTTTGTGTGTTTTCACTTTGAAGTTGCAGTGTCACCTCTGACTCAGTCCTGTCAAACTCCAGCAATGTATTATTCAGATACACCCAGGGACAGAAACCAGAAAAGGTCTGGTTCCTCACACCACACCGTCTTATATCTCATACTGGAGAAGTTCACATTCAGCTGGGCCTCAGCATTCCGCTTCCACTGACATGCACACACGTCCTTGGGGCGTACTTTGGGATGTCCGAGACACTGACACATGGCTGCATAGCAGAATGCTACGCCGACCACAAGCTTCACTGAAGTAAAGCGCTCACAGGGACAAAAGACTCCCGATGATGCCAAGTCCCTTTTCATCCACCACGCTCCCCAATTTATTATTGGCAAATACTCGCAGTCCACTTCCTGGAACAGATCCAGAGCCAACGCCGCCAAACCCCAGGGCCTCGGGGGAGGAGAAAACTGAGCCGGCGCTGATGCACGAGGAGTCTCTCTCTTCATTTGTTCACTTGATTCCCCACACCCCTCAACCACCACCCACCCAATGCCCCTCAAAAGACCCCCAGTGGACTCCAAGAGGTCATTACAGCTTTAACAGAGCAGGTCAATGAGAGCCGGTCTTCAGTCAGGTCACGACTCTTGAGGAAAGCCAGACAGGGAGAAAGACAAGAGAGATAGAGAGAAAAGAGGGGAGAGAGAAACAGAGAGAGAGAGAGAGAGAGAGAGAGAGAAAGGTGGAGAAAGAAGCCCTTTCCGTCTGTACCTCATGGCCTCATTATTACCACTGTATCCCAGCTCTATTAATAACACAAGAGCAGGAAGCTCCACAGCCAAACAGCCTCAGGTGTAACTAAAGAATCCACATTTACAGACATTACACAGATGAGTTCTAATCCTATTGTGGATTCAGTTTTATTGGACTGTGAAATGAACCTGGGATGTGAACTTGGCAATGAGCTCTTCTGCATTAGCCATCAGGCAGTTGAGTTGGAGATGCACACAAAATTGCCCCCGGTAATTCCTCTCCAGGCCAAAACGAAGCAATTACTTAACCATATTGCCTCTACAAAACATCGTAATGTGGAGGTATGCAATATTAATTAAGTTCAGTAGCTTCCGTGCTGATGGATGATAGTGCAGGAGGAATATGTGCCTACAATAGAGGCTCTGATGGCCTAGGGTTCATGGTCTGGTTAGACTGAAGTCATGTGTGAGAGTATTGGATTCAGAAGTTATGATTTTTTATATTCATAAGTGGTTTATGTCCTGATGTTTCTGTTATGTGTTCTTCCACATATTGAGATGATGAGATGTTCTTATTTCATTCTGTTCCTGTACTGTCCCTGTGTATATCTATGTGTGGCTGTGTTTAGAGATAAGCGGGAATATTATGACTTAGCAGTGTTTCACTGTTCTGCATGGCTGGGTCAGTAGCTATCTGCTCCGGATTTCCAGGTTGCCACTAATCAGAGTCTGATTCAGTGTAGTCCACGTGAGATGTGATGACCAACGCAATCTGCCGTCAGCCTGGAAGGATACTTGAACCCTAACTATTTCCTTGTCTAGTTACCGGTAGACTAGCTGGTGGATCTTTAAGTGAAGTCACGCAGTCTCTCCCTTGATGTGAATCATTGTAAATAAAACTCTGTTCCTGATTTTTCCTACCATTGGTCTGACTGGGTCTTCATTCATCTGTGGGATCAAAATTACCATCAAGTGTAACTACAGAGGGGAATAAGCAGTCTCCTCCGAGGCACTACTCCATGTCTCTTAGTGAAGTAATTGGAGCAGGCAGAGGTACGTGTGCCTTAAGAGTAACTTAACAACATCTGTTATTGGTTTAGAGAGAGGGCGGTCAAGGAATAGTTTACCATTTCACCCAAGCAATTGATTATTGCGACACAAGTTCACCCAAGTCTAATCATGCTGTGCTGTAAAAGATAAACCTGTTTGTTCACTGTACGTTTCCTGAAGACTGGTTGCAACACAACAGTTTTTACCATTTCATTACAATCTGTAGAATCTTTCAACAGACAACAGGCCTTTTTTTTCCCCCTTCACTATTATCATGCAAACACCGGTGCCAGACACCTGCGATTAGAAACCAGTGCCCATGTTTATGAGTCATTCCACAACTTCCACTTCTTTTGCCAGGGTTAGCTGGCACGCCACAGGCTGGGAGGGAGGGCAGCAAAATCTGCTCTTGGCTCAGCTGCTGGGGAATCAAACTCCATTTGGCTCCGGTCTAGGAGGGGGAGGGAGGGAGGTTAGGGTGGGGGTGGGGTAGAGGATGGAGGGGAGATATTTGCCTACCCAAATGCCTCTCCAGCCACTGATGTCCCTCCAGGAGCTGGTCGATCAGGGCGAAGTAGTGGGAGTTGGCCTCGTCGGGCATCACCCAGCCCCCGGTAGCAATCTCCAGTTGGCCGCTCTCAATCAACCTGTGAGCAAGCAAGCCACACACACACACACACACACACACAAAAACACAAATTTATAAGCACACACTTATATAAACACACACACACACACACACACACACACACACACACACACACACACACACACACACACACACACACCACAGTCTCTCTCATACTCACATGCACACACTGATACTGAATAACAAACAAACAATACATACACAGAGAGCCACAAACACACACAGAAACAGACAGACACACAAACACTGTAAATGTTTGCATCAAGTTATTGACATTTTGATTGCGATCATTATGTAAACAAGCCACATCTCCCACAAATTGCCTCTGACCCCCATATATACAGCCACATACAAACATACCTTACTTGGGCCTGGAATGGGGGGAAAAAAGGGACCAAAAATAGGCACTGGCATGAAAAGTACTGACCGTAAAAGCATGTGCTTTCACTGAAACAGACAAAGAATACACCATCTTTGAAGCCTGTGGCTACAATATGCTCACCCGATCCACTTTAACTGTCCCAATTAAAACCACATAACTATTTTGTTAAACACTGACTGAGTGGAGAACTGCTTTTCTCCTCCAATCTGTCAACACATTCAAACCAGTTTCCAAAAGACACTTAACCAGAAAGTAGGAGTCCATTTAACAGCGGACGGAAGGCCTGTCAGTATCCGCTGTGAGGCCCGCTAAACACATTACCGTCCAGCAGGGTCTAAATCAAACACCTGTGGTAGGAGGAAGCCCATCTCTTATTAGGACAGGAAAGCTGCTGGTGCTGCTGCTGCGGGCGATGACTCAGCAGTTTTCCTTCCGACATCGGGGCATTTTTCAATGGAGGCCTTCCAGGATGAAAACCTCTGGAGGACTTGTGATTGGAGAGGTGAGGTGAGGTGGGAAAGGTAGAGCCAGCCCGCAGAAACAGAGCGCGTCAACACAGCAGTTTCTCCTCCATTGAGACGCGGAATCGCTCTTTTATTTCCCGGCTGGGGAATGTAACATTTACCCCACCCCATAAAAATCAATCATGGAGTTAGCTCATAATTCGATTAGAAGAGTAGTGTCCAACACTGCTCTCCAGAGTACGCGCATATTAAAATATGATGTTCTTTTCCTTCATCTTCCCAGTATAACAATTAAACCTTGAACTGTTCTAAAAGGAATTGCTTGAAGTATATTGCACATTGAAGGCCATTACTGTTTTGCTCGTCGAACCTTGAAAGAATCCACAGGAAGGACCCATAAAGAAGTCATGCCATACTCTTTTCAATTATGTTATAACATGCTGAGACATTTTTTGTAAAGTCTGCAAAGTTCGGACGTAGAAAACAACGTTTTTCTCATGATTTTCTAACATTCTTTTTTTTTTTTTTGGGGGGGGGGGGTTATGTCTTTAATCAGACAGGACAGGAAAGAGAGTGACAGAAAACATGCTGGAGAGAGAGATGGGACCGGGAAATGACCCAGGTCGGATTCGAACCTGGGTCCCCGTGGTCATGTGGTCATGTAGAGCCGAATATGGTATGGGCGCTGTAGCCAATTGTGCCACAGCGCCCCACCGGCCAGGGATCATAATAAATGAGAGCAGAAACCATGCACTTTTCCACTGCCCATGGCTCAGTTTAATGGCCATTACATGCAAGGAATGGACTTTGAAAAGCCTGGTGCGCTAGTCCCATTGGCATATCCTATTTCAAAGCACAGCAAGGAAAAAAAATAGTTTCCTAGAATGACTTCTTTATAGAGTGAAGAAAAAAATCTTTTACATCATCTCCGGACTCATTTCTAATCTTCATTTTCAGTGTTCACTAATCATGTCAATGCATTCACTAATCAGCGGCTCCTACAATAATTCATTAGTTGACTCATGATAGGTATTGTATAGGCCTACTTGAGGACACATCTCTGGTAAGATTAGTCTGAAGCTGGCGACACACAATAAACCGTTTTGATTTTGCTGAGTATTTCTGTTTGGACACCTTCCCTTTGATACTGAGCGACAATTTTTCTTGAGAAAAAAAAGCAAATTGTCATCCAATCAGAACGCATGGTTCAACATTAGAACTGGTCATGTGGTTGTGGTTTAACCTGTATCATTGTGCAACAATTTTTCTTGAGAACTATCTATCTATCTATCTATCTATCTATCACCACACACAGACACACACACACACAAACAGTCATGAGACCATGCTCCTTCTGCAACAGTTCATGTATGGGGGGGGGGGCACTTTCAGAGTGGCAAATCTCGGATTCTCTCAACAGAAGACGTAGGGAGATGTTATTGCACCAGTCGGACTGAGTCACATATTGTTAGGAGACGAGACAAAAGAGGCAGAGAGGATAGCTCAGTCAGGAGAGAAGAGAGAAATCAAGCACAAGCACACTGATATTGCCAATCAAATGAAATAGCCATATCTTCAGCCCATTTGCATGTTCACCCCCTTTACAAATCCATCACTTGAAAGCCTCATCTGATTCAGAGGAGAAGAGAGAGTTCAGTCTAATTTTCGACTGGCACTATCTGCGATACAGATGCATAAAAGGGATGGCGTGAGGTGGCGAGGTGACTGCAAATTTCAATTTTCCCCGAGATGTGCCATGTGGATATTCAAGCATAAACAATTTAATTTATTTCCAAGCTTCAGCACCATAGATGGCAGTGAGAAATTGAATCATTATCCTAGACCTTGGTTTTGCTGATATAAAATAAAACTGCTTGTGGAAAAAAAAAAAACGTTAGAAGATTGGGGGGGGGAAAGAATATTCAATTTAAGCCACCTTGGCAAACACAACAGAGAGAATAGATGGAGAAAGAATGGGACCAGAGCTGGCTTTGAACTCTCTTTACCCATCAAATCAATAGTGACTAAATATTGCACATCTTGTGCTCGCGCCCCCCTCTCCCACACACACACACACACACACACACACACACACACACACACTCCCATGGCTGCTTAGCAGAGAACCTAATTGAAATTCTAACCTGCAGCAGAAATGTTTATTGCATTTTAAATGCGTATATGCTGCTTGTGTGTGTGTGTGTGTGTGTGTGTGTGTGTGTTTTTTCCCAAGGCTAGCACAGTGGCTCATCCAAGCAAACATAGCCAAAGCGGAACATTTGTGACACTCCCTCCACACACACACACACACGAGACAAATGCCCTGCACCCTCCTCTTTTCCTTGCTTTAACGCCTCCGCCTCAATTCAAAAGCAAATAAAACCGCTCAGGGGTCCAAATGGTGAGCAAGCTCCAGGCTGACGGGAAAGAGCTCCATCACTGAGGATATGAATCTCGTGACCCCTTCCATATGGGTTGCATATAGCTTGTTAAAGCAATCCGAATCAATTAACTCCCTTTCAAAGGACAAGAAATCAGTGTTTTTTTTTCTGCAAAGCCTCACACCACGATGGAGGCATTCATTTTCAGGCTACAGTTAGCATTCAGTGGCGTAATGTTGGGTTAATTAAACCCAAGAAGGACTCTAATTTCGCTGCATTCTATTTTTTTTTATAATCCTACATAAACTGGTCTCCTGGAGCAGTAGAGGAGGAGTGGTGGATGAGGGGATGCGGTGTGTGTGTGTGTGTGGGGGGGGGTATTGGGAGGTGCTGGGCTTTAATTAAACTGGGAATGAAAGTGCTGTGGAGATCTTTAGCACATCCACGCAGCAGCATACTCATCCTGCTTTACTCCAAAAAAAGGCCCACGTCAACAACGGCATTAATGAATCCATAAATTATGGTGATTAATTTGGCTACCAATGAAATACCACTGAAGATTCTTCTCCCTTTTACCTCCATGGCCCACTCCAACCCCCCCCCCCCCCCACCACCACCACCACCACCACCACCACCAGCACACACACACACCCAAAGCCCCCTGCTGGCTCCTGAAGCAAAGATTAAAAAAAAAAAAAAAAAAAAAAAAACAGCAAGAAAAAATGAGACGCACTTTTTCACGGCGTCCCGTTTCTGGTTGTCGATGTTGTCCCACCACTTTGAGAAGTAGGAGATCTCTGACCAGATGATCTTCCTGCGGACATCCTCGTGGAGCTTCACCACCATGTTGTTGAGGATGTGCTGTGTCTGGTCGCGATAGTAATCATCAAAGGTCTTCAACCATCCTGAAATAAATATACACAACAACATCAGAGGTGCGCTTGGGGATTTCACTGTATTCATTTACGTGTGTGTGTGTGTGTGTGTGTGTGTGTGTATGTGTGTGCGTGTGTGTGTGTGTGTGTGTGTGTATGTGTGTGTGTGCGTGTGTATGTGTGAGTATGTGTGTGTGTATGTGTGTGTGTGTGTGTGTGTGTGCGTGCATGTGCATGTCTGTGTGTGAGTGTGTGCACCAAATGAATGGAGGAATGTGAGTGAATGGAGCTTTTCTAAATAATAGCACATTCATACATCATTTCATTCTTTATGCAAACAGCGACGGCTTTGCGTTAGAAGTTTTGCAGCTGATCTGCTCTGGACCCATTTCCGATATGTCACTCTCAGATGTAGTCCCATTTCGACTTGTAACTCAGACCATTACAAACATAAAGCATTGCATTAGCCTCATTGCTAAGACCAGTTTGAATGAATGAATGAATGAATGAATGAATGAATGAATGAATGAATGAATGAATGAATGAATGAATGAATGAATGAATGAATGAATGAATGAATGAATGAATGAATGAATGAATGAATGAATGAATGAATGAATGAATGAATGAATGAATGAATGAATGAATGAATGAATGAATGAATGAATGAATGAATGAATGAATGAATGAATGAATGAATGAATGAATGAATGAATGAATGAATGAATGAATGAATGAATGAATGAATGAATGAATGAATGAATGAATGAATCAGCCACCCAGTGAGTGAGTCAGTGAAGATACTGGTTTGACTGTAACTGACTAATGGCTCTTCAGGACCAGTGTCTCATCAGTAAGGTGATAGAGATCACTGGGGACAGCATAGTGAGGGTTTGTTCCATGGTTCTCTGTAAAGGGTTTTTCAAACAATCGTCTAGGGAAAAGTGTCACACAACATTGCCTCTTTTACAACCAAACATGGGTGATTTTGTTTTCGTTGTTTATCTGTTTGTCTCACAAAACACAGGAAGACCACAGACCACAAACCACAAAGTCTAAAACTACCTTTCCTTAATATATCAGACAAAAACCTGTCAAATCCTGGGTTTCTTACTGTGTCCACGTCAACACTATCAATTTGCCATCAAGTACTCAAGCCTGTAGATGAATGCCTCCATTGTGGTGTGAGGAACTGATGCCCCAAACCACTGCTGGATAGCTGAATTAACCTAGACGAAAAACCCAGTTCTACACAAAGCACCTACAGCAGTATTGTGAAAGAAACACTGAGTCCCTTCATTTCCCTCAAACCCCAGAGAAACAGTGTGTGTCCAACTACCTCTAAAAACAGCAAAACACAGAACACTGTGTGACAACACATTCTAGGCCCTAATTTAAAAGGCGGGTAGAGTGCAAAGTCTGTCAACAAGCAAAGTGCATGACTGAATTGACATTGTTGTTTATTATTACTATTCTCCTTAATGTAGTCTTACCAACTTTTTAAATTGTTTACTGTTAAATTTAACTTTGTACTGTTGTTATTTGTACATTATGTCGATTTAGACAAAAGAGTCTGCTAAATACCATAACCATAACCATGACTAGAATTATCGTTTTACATGTGGGAGCCTTGAGCCGACTCACCCATGTTTGTTCTTAAGGTCTTACCAATGGTGCTAAATTAGAAAATTCATTTTGCCTAGTAATTAAAATAGCTTAAGCTAAACTTTCCACTTTGCCCATCAATTAAACCAGGGCCCGTGTAAAATGCACATTCACTTTAGGACATTATGAGGAAGTCCCCATGGGTGGTTCTCTCTGAAGACCTTAACGGAGTCAGCAGAAAGGTTATAAATAGCATCAGAGGGTGTGGCGGGTGAAGACGAGCTAACGGCACAAAATAAATCTGTGTTGACGATCTACAACACGAACCTCCTGAAGCAGTGAGACGGGGGCTGTGGCAAGGGCCTTTATCCACATCTGAAAGGGTAGATTGACCTCGCCTTCACAGAATGAGCGATCGAGCGATCAACTCTGCGCAGACAGACAGACAGACAGAGCCACGCCCAGACAATGAAGTCACTGAGCCACATACACTACGACCGTGGAAGACAGTGTGATGTGTGGTGGCGTCATTTCAGGAGCTTTACCATGACTGCATAGCAATCATAAAAGGCGAGCTCATCAACAAATTGAATTAGAGGAAATTCAAAAGGAACTTTGGCTACAAATGAGTCGAGCCACATGCTTTGGCAGTGGGCAGGGAGGGAGAGCTTAATGCATTCCCCGTACAGCTTCACAGAAACAGTTTTAGATGCATGGCCTGGACCTGATACGGAATGTGTACACACAGGGTAAATTTAACACTCGTTTATACCCTTATATTGCCACTGAAATTCAATCTCCTGCAGCTAATGGCTTTGCTTTCTAGGAGGCAGTTAGGAGCGAGATGCTCAGGTTACAGCAGGCCTGTCCAGTGTCCTCTCCAACATCCAGAACAATAGGGACTGCCCGTGTTGGTCTGTTTCTATCTGCGTCTGTCTCTCTGTGTCTCTGTCTTTCAGTGTGTGTGTGTGTGTGTGTGTGTATGTGTGTGTGGACTGTGCATTTACATAGGCCGATAAGATCATTTACTGTACATATGCTGGCAGGTCTACTGACATATCTACCGGTAAAAGACCACACCGACCGGTTAGGGTTGACGGCTCACCTGTTCCAGCTCATCTCTTTTTGGGAAAGATGACACTCAAATGCTGTCCATTTGCTAAAGGGAGGACAGATACGACTGAAAAGAACAATAGAGAAGGAAAACAGGCCCAGCCTGCCAGCTTACTTCATCAAAATTTTAGCGCTACTGATAAAATTCAATGAACTGGAAAATACTGTAGGCTTTCAGTGCCAGAATGTAAATACAAAGTGCTGCTCTGTGACAGAACATAGCTGATAGGATGAGCAGAAAAACCAGCAACGGGCTTGTTAATACTTTATTAATCCTTGTTTAATATTGCATAACTATTAAACTAATACCCGGGCGACAGATTAGTGCAACATTAATAGAGCTTCATTATAATTCCACAACACAAAAGCAGCACTTAGTCGCATGGCAAAGACTATCAATATTGCCAGACGTAAAATTCTTCTGGGAATCATCCACAAAGAAATATGGTGCGCTTGTTGCAACAAAGCAGTTGTCGAGCAAAAATAAATGAAATAGTGGTTAGGAAAATGCCCCCCACCCCTCCCATTTCGGAGCCGCAGTTTGCTTCGCCAACTACCTCTTTGTTGGATAGTAGGGGGAGTGCACACACGCACCCACCACCAGCACTGTGGGAGGTTAATAAAGAGCAATGACCTAAAAGGTCTGTGAACAGCTTTCCTGTGTGTGTGTGTGTGTGTGTGTGTGTGTGTGTGTGTGTTGTTTTTCCAGTCTCCACCAGCTCAATGTTTGAGCTAAATAGTTTCACAGCGAAGGGATAACACGCGCTTGTGCTTTAATCATTCCTTTTTTCTAGAAATACAACTAAGAAAGGAGTGTCGCTCAGCAAAGCCAATCTCATCCAAAACACACACACACACACACACACACACACACACACACACACACACACACACACACACACAAATTCTTAGTGGCTGAACAATAAGAGGGACAGGAAGTCAACTGGAAAATGTTGAAAACATCCACTATGCTGCCGATGCAGAAATTTGAAGCATCGCCCAACAAACTGCCCGTTTCTAAGAGTGTCTAGGAAATGACCACCCCGCCCCCCCCTTCTCCTCAACATCCCCCCACACCGCCCCCAGCAGAACAAAACGGGCTAATTGTGTTTGTGCTGACACTCTGATGCACATTAGCGGTGGGCCTGGGAGAGCGGAGCATGTCCACTGTTTATCCAAAAATTCTCCACTGTATTAGAGAGCTCAATTAGGTCTCCTACCAGGCAGCCCAGTCGTCCAGGGACTGGCCACAGTAGAGTGCTGACGCGACAGAATGGACGCAGGTCCTTTTCTTTCTCTCTATCCAGGGCCGCAGAGGAGAGCAGTTGATTGACTGTAATATATTTAACTAATGGGTGCTGGAGATGCATCATGTCAGTGTATTTGCGTAGGGTCTGAGCAATGCAGCCTGAGAGGTAGCTGGTGGTAAATCTCGAATTAAGTGAGGGGAGATCTATTATGAGTGTTTGTGTGTGTGTGTGTGTGTCACACAATAATGTTGTCCCTACACAGAGCCAGGCAGCCACTCGTCGGAAACCTTTTCAAACTGAACAGAAACTAATGTGTTTTGCCTAGTCAAGAGTGGACACCCAGAAAAGCTCTCGAGAGTGAAACACAGCATGCACATCTTGACAAAAAAATGACTCCGATTTGTTTATTTTTTGTCAACAATCTCACTCCCATGGGGAATTTAAATCTCACAATACACTTTCAAAAACAAAATAAACTCACAGCTGGCGACAAATGAGAAGTCACTGCCAAATTTTTGCTGTATAACGATATAGCCTACTCAGATTTTATCATGTTAAAGTCACTGCCATATTTTCTCTGTTTGGAAAGTGTGGAAAAAAACAAACTAAACACTATAGAAAGCCAACTGTATCTTCATGTTAAAGGTCAAAAGTAGGCTATGTACTGTATTTTCCTGACTATTAACCAAGGTTTATATACATACATTTTTGCAAAATATCTTCAGCTATGAGGTTAATTATACACGGGGGCGGGTTATACATTTCTTCTCTAAATTATTCTTTATGATTAAAGCACGATCTGATTAAAATTCATTGGGCTATATGTATTATTTGCATAAAACACTGTCCTGCGGTTTACACACAATGTGGCTAAAACACAGGAAAATACTGTATGTTTCTTACTCACCTGGGTCATTGTGCGAGTGTGGCACCACAAACACCTGCAGAGGTTCCTTGTCCCACTCGTGCTCGTCATAGGTGATATCAAAGCCTTGTTTCCACACGCCCCCATCAGGGTTGTCGAAGGCCAGTAGATCATACACATCCAACATCTGAGAGGGAAAAACGTATGTTACTGATCCATCCACACTCACGTGCAACGATGCATGATGGTGACATATCCTTGTTTAGATAGCATTATGGGAACAAGGGTTGAACTTTTGTGTGTGTGTGTGTTTAGATGTAGGTGACCAGTAAACAAATACTGTTGTCATCACAGAGTTTTGTATCCTCTTAAAGGTACACTATGCAAGATTTTCACCTTTACGAAGACAATTTCAAGAACGGCGGCCTGACCAATCTTGCGAGAATCATGAAACATTACCTTGTCAGTAGATATAGCTCTTTGGAGATAGTTTATGCCTGTTGTTAATCCTTCACCTCCACAACAAAAGCATTTTCACTGTGTACAGGGGGAATAAGTCACGAGAAGTTTGCTATTTACAACAGCAGAGTAAAATATAAATATATCGCGACTCTAGAGGGAGCTCTACAGTCGCCAAAAATACCTAAACCTGCATAGTGTACCTTTAATCCAAGGACAAATTTGCCCACTGTATTTGGGCAAACCTTTATGTTAAACAAAAATGACGAATGACTACCTGATCTCTGACAAATACTTTGAAATGTATATCTATAACCCTCAAGTTAACAAAAAGTGTCACTAAGTAGCAAGTAGCATGTCAACAAACATTTTCTTTCAGGAAAAAAGACTCAAAAAGGTGCTGTCAGCGATTTTACGATTTCAAGCCCATAACATTTTTGTCAAATTCAGCAATCATCTCCTCATGACCGCTAGCTGCCTATTTCGTGATTACATTGTAAAAAACAAGGTCTCTGTAGGCAGCCCAGGCTCCGAAAACTGGAAACAAACAAAGTCCCCCCAACAAAAACAAAACCCTGCATGGGATTTCTCTGGGAATAATGAAGGTAGGAGTGAGCTACCTCTCTGGCGTGTTTTGTTTGGTCCTTGGTTATAATGGTTAAAATATAATGCACGTTTTTTTGCACAATAAATTCAAATATAAACATTAACACAGACAAACGTGACTTCCAGCACAATCCTGACTGCACCTTTAAAACACAAAACACAAATATATATTCATAAACCCTACATAGCAGTCCTGGGTTGGACATTGTTTATATGTGTCAGTTCAATAGATATGAAAACACTAAGACTGCACTCTGTGAGGTTCAAGGGACAGCAGCAAAACAAACACTGAAAAAGCAAGAATGTCACCAAAAAAGGCACTTGATATTTTCAAATGGTAGGCGATAGGGCTTGAATGTTTCTGCCTTTGTACATTAGGTCAGTGTTTTTCAACCTTTTTTGTGCCACGGCACACTTTTGACACTTAAAAAGACCCACGGCACACTAACATCCTGTGTGAAGAAAAAATAAACATACCATAGCCTAAAATTTCAAATAATACACAGATATGGCCTTATCATGGCTTCTATGCAAGACATGCTCAATAAAACAAGCGCCCTCTGTTTCATTTATAGGTGACTATATTTAATTTAATTTAATTTAATTGTTGTTATGAACTGGATATGTGATGATTTTGTGAATACTGGATATGGGGCCCCTGTTGTACAATGCCTACCACAAATAGTGCAATCATACAATCAATGAGAGCATGTGGTTATAAATTCTTTGATGCAACAGTTGCTTTTCTGGACCAGTAAGTGACATTTGGGTAATTTTCTGCGGCACACCTGATGATCTCTCACGGCACACTAGTGTGCCCCGGCACAGTGGTTGAAAAACACTGCATTAGGTGACGTGTCTCCAAGGAAGTATCTATGGCCAGAATAAACAATTCTATAAGCAGTTGTTCTTGAAATTCTCCTTGCCATCTATCTTTTGTTGACCCCCACGGACAGAAAGTTGCTAAACTGGTTGTTAAGTTGCTAAACTACAGTAGCCACTCAATTTCCTCTTTTGGCCTCGCAGGTAGTCAAGTGTGACATGCGGTGGCTTTCAGTCACCAGTACAACCATGGTGTAAAATCTGGACAGCAACCATAATGTGGTTTTGGTTTCAACTCTATTTCAAATTAGAACTGTTTAGAAACTACACCTGAAAAGCACACACATGTGGGCAAACTATCCTTGGCCTCACGTTGAATTTCATTTGTGCTTCTTTGCCCTATATCCCCATGCCTTCTTCACAGTGGTGGTCCGGTGACCTCCGTAAGGAGTTTAACCACAACTGTGCACGGATCAAACAGATGAGTATTTCCACTATGTATTCAGATACCTTGCATTTTATATCTACATACAGAATAGTTTGCAGCATGTACTTAAATTCTATGCTAACCATTGTGACAACACAAAGAGGACTTGATTGTTTATCGAGCTGTGATCTGACTGGCAAGAGATAGTGGAGGAGGCTCTGCCTGCACAGACCCAACATCTGGCCTGCTGTTACACCTGCCTATTTTATAGGCAACATGCAAGCACACGGGCTCGAGCACATCTGGCATTTACTGCCTGACTATGACAACAGATAGGTGAAAGACAAAAAGAACGTGGAAAGCATGAATGGAAATAACATTTAGGAGCCTGTATCGGGAAATCATTCCTGGGCCCTTGTACATTAGGCAACGCAAAGCCTTTTCTTTCCTCCCGCTGCCACAATGTCGTATGGAATACATTTCCCTGACTGTGATTGCAAGTGAATATTATTACAGATTAATGGGACATTTTCAAATGGCTGCCATAACACTCATGTTATCAAAAGTTGCTACCTAAGGCTATTACAAGTCACTGCGCTGCCACACTAATGATGGACAATTCCTGCTTTGTGCAGAATGTGCTGCCGCACGCAGTACCATTATGCCAGCGTAATGGTGTAATATACTGCTTAAGCACAACTCATTGAGGTGGAAGATGCACTAAAAATGATGGATTATGGAAAACAAACAAATAATTCGACTACTCACAAGGGGGACTGTGAAATGCGGGTGGAGGATGTTAATAAAGGCTGCTATATAATGTATGAGTGATAATCAATTTTTACTCAGTTGCCTGATGTGGGCATTGATCTGATTTCTTTCTGTGTAGAGGAAGTGTATGTCTTCTGTCCCGTTGTCTAATAGAGGATTTGACATAAATGAACATGTGTGCAGGCTTGGCTGCAATCCAATGGCCATTTCATTGCTTAAATCACAGGCGTAAGAGGGTATCCATGACATATAATGAAGAGATTGGAATTAACCTCTCTGTGAACTCCTGCATTATGCCATGCAATCAATGACAATTTTTTTTTTTTAACATTCACCTCCCGTTGTCCAAAACAATTACACCGTGTGCATAGCACACACACACACACACACACACACACACAGTCCAGAATAGGAAACCAACCTGCACTCCATCAGCAGATTTGGAGTAAGGCCTTGTTGAGAACTGACAGTCTTCAGGGTCGATGGGGATGACCAGTGGAGGTGACGGGAGCATCTCTGCAGGCCCCTGGCTGAAGTTGCCCGAGTCTACTGCCCTTCGCCCATCCTTCACTGAGTCTGTGATTTTGATAATAGAGTCCCTGATGTTGGTGATAATCTCGTTGTTCTCAGCAAGCAGTCTTTCCAGGTGATCGATTTTGTCCTGCAGGACAGACAGCTGCCCCTGGAAAGGGTGGAATTTGGGTTGGTTGGATAATTCGATCAATTCACTCTCATTAAAGAAGTAAACGACACACAGGGAGGGGTGAGGGACAGGGGATGCTGATTCATCTGCAGTGCTGTTCACCTGATGTGTGGCTATATCTCCATGGTGAACTTTGAAATGATAATGCAGGTTATCATTTGACTAGAAATAGTTGTCACATGGACCTTTTGTTGTTGTCGTTTTTCCCCCCACTCTCAAATCATATAATGTTCAACATTTCCGTTTCCTTTAACACGATTTCCGATTAGCTTACTATATTTGTATTATTGTGTTATACTAGTCTAGGCCTACTTTACATTACAAAAGCCTAAAAGAGATGTTACAAAAGGCAAGTGAAAGGTCATGAACGAGCTATGTTATAAAAATGAAGGTTATTCTCTGTGTATAAATCCAGTAACATACAGCGTGATCTACTGCCAACATTTTGACAGCTAAACTTGGCTGTGTCATGTCAATTGTGAAGGAAATGACGACAAGAATGGCTGGACGCTAGGAAAGCTACGCGAAGTGAAAACTCTACAAAGTATCTTTCCATCCCAAGACGCAGGATTTCGCTCAGGGTTGAGTTTAGAGAATAAGCTGCATCGGAGCAGCCGTAGCCTATTGTCGAATATTAACGGACAAGCACAAGAATACAACGTGTTAAATAAGTAGCTTTGTGATTGCCCAGCGCATGTATCCACGCTTTATTTGCCACATTGTAGCCTTGTCAAAGACCTGACAGAAAGACTGCAACAAGTCGTGTTCTTTGTCCTGTCTAGATAAGCACATTTGATCTACGCTACACGTCACCATACTATGTTTACATATAATTATGTTCAATAAAGACTTTTTAAAAGTTTGGTAGGTTATTAACCAGCACTTACATTTTGAGACCGGTCCATTCCACTGCTTGGATTTTTGGTATGATCTAATTGTAGATGATCCAGCATTAAGTATAGTGAGATAATAACGACAAAAAATATGGCACTGCCAAAAACAGTAAATTGTCTGCTCAGCCGCATCTTCCTGCTCAATAAAAGTTGGATATCCTTCGTGCGTGAACTCGCAAAAGTCACAATACGTTCAAGACCCTAAAGTCATGTACAGCATATGGTCCCGACGATAACTAAAATATAATGGACAACACTAGCCCACTTCACTTAACTCCGTCAAAAGGTAGAAAGGGAGAGGTGAAAATTTAACATCTGGGGGTATTATTTTCTCTCTCTATGCGCAGTCCTGTACAATTGAGAGCTGTTCATATTCGTCGCCCCTCCATAAACATCTGCACAGTCCATCTGAACACAAGAAATCAACGGCAAAGGAACCGCCGTCCTCAAAGTTTTGTCGATGCGGAAGAGTTTGTGTGATTCAGCAAGCCGTCGGGTATTATGTCCACCGCACACACAACTAATGACCCTGCCCCCTCCGGTATTAGTTTTGTTTTACATAGACTGAGGAAGTGCAGCAAGGTAAGCATGTGCGCCGCCTACCGATTAACAACTTGTAGGCAACCAGGTAAAAACTCTTTTGCTCCTTTTAAATCCGCCACACAGTCGTGTGCAGTGACCGTCTCTCAAGCACGTGAGATGTCAAGTAGTGCATATTTTCTCATTTGATAGACAATAGATTGGATAATATTAGGTCGCCGCCAATTGAGTTTGTGGTATCCAGTTTGATCCTATGTTGTTTCAAACGAATATGTGGCACTTAGAAAAACTCATCCGTCTCTCTCTCATGCACGCAACGACGACATTCACCAGATGTTCAAGTTGCAATCTCCACCGGCTTACACTTGACTATCCTGCTTTAGAGCATGCCAGCACAACAGCATGCGACTGTCCCTCTCCAGACTTATCGACAAAAAAGCTTTAGTTTTTACATCCTCTTCTTTTGCGCGTTCTAGTTCGTTAATCGACCCATGCTGTGGCATTGGACATAGCCTTAAAACACTCAAGTGGTGCTGTAGTCTACTTGTGCACAACGTGACTGAGAGTCTCGTTTCAACTGTTTCGATTAATAATTTTGCCGTTGCAAATACACACTGCCACAAGATTCCAGATGTAGTGTAGGCTACATGAGCATCTCCAAATCTGAGTGCGAGTAGGCTACGCAAAATAGATGGGTGAATGTTTACGCCTACTCTTGACATCATTTCGTGACGTAAAGTTAGGGTCCATTTCCAAGTACTGGGCTAACGTTACTCCAAATCTTCCTGATTTGGGACGATTTTGAAAACGTGCAAGTAGAAATACCACCAGTGAGAATTGTGTTTGTATTGCGTAATAGCCTACTAAATGAGTAAAATCCCTTATTGGACTAAATGTGGCATTGGAATCATCAGTGGGCCTACAATTATGGCTTCACTCAGTAGGAAGATCAGCGTGCTTTCAGCAGTTGCATACCATACAGTCTTGCATGCATGTCAACTTGCTTGATCCTCATATTAATCTTTTTGAAAACAGATGCAGAAAGTTTTGATATCAGAGTATGTTTGTTCTGAGTGATAGCCTATAGACATTCAACATAAAAGTGAAAATATATTTATTATTCGAGAGCTGAAAATCTGCTGAAGTTTTGGTAGTCTAATAAGCTATCCTGAAAAGTGACTCACTGAGCAAAAGGGCAGATAAGACACTATTATTTCTTTGAAGTTGGCGGTCATCTTAAAATATATGAAATGCATGTGTAACTCATATGACAGCCTAGTAGAAGGACCAAGATGCCAGATTCAAGGGTATGTTTATGCCAGATAAGAACTGATAAGAACCAGTCTGGAGCATGAGCTGATTGGTAGAAAAATTCCCACTTCAGTCGAAGGTCATATCCTCCCATTCATCAGGCTTTATGTTTCCGTACAATTAATAATCACATAGTATCAAAGACGTGTCCGCTATGGCCACCGCCAAGAGGATACCTACCACAAGGGGGGAAGGTTAAAGGTTAAAAGTTCATGAAGGAGGGATGAAATTTCATCAGGTTTTCATGCAGGCATAATACTGGCTTTAAAATCAAATGGAAAATGATTCACCTCCTTAATAAGATGGCAATATAGCCATCTATCCATTGTTGTGACTGACAAAAACACCAAATAAATAGCATATTCAGTTATATCCATCGTTTTAGTTCCATGATTACATTTACATGCATGTGGACAGTCAGTACAGGTAACTTCCATTCACTGTTGCAAAAAAAAATCCCGCATAACTAGTGTGGACAAAAACTGTGACTCTACAATAGATTATGTTCAACATTACAGGTAAGGGAAAATGTGCTGACATTGGAATAGGATCTCTCAAGCCTTAAATAAATTTAAAAGCATATGGAATGTATAACCCATAAGGGTTCTTCATCGGTGAAGCAGTAGAATATTAAATACAAACGTACAGATCTAATTGTCCTCCATATAATACAGATTTGTCACCTTTGCATCTAACCTGTAGACTACTTGCATCAAATTGCAGGTACACTTTACACTTTAATCCTGTACATAAAAGTAGTTTCTTTAAACAGATTATAATTCTACATAAAACTTACTCTTCAACCATACAAAGGCCTGTCTGTCTTCAGCTAGGTTAATTAGGGCTGAAACACTCTTCAGAGCTTAACATAGCTAACTGATAACTATAATAAAAGGTTCTAAGAGGGTCTAAACTCATTATGTAATTGCTTTACTTGTTGACAGTTCTGTAGGGGTTTTCAACCAGGGGTCCAGTGCTCCAGAAATCACAGTGGTGGATGTGTAGCTCTGGTGACAGTTCGGCCAGTTGAATTGAGACCAGATGTAGCTGCATTGTCCTCACTCCTCTGGAATGCCAGTCCCTTCTGGGACAGTCAATGTAGCGGGCTGGACATCTTGTCAGTCTCTGATGAGATGTTGGGAGAAGAACACCAGCCCCAGGAAATTCTGCAGTGCTCCAACATTACCAGGGGGAGGACTGTCTCCCACAGCAGATACTTTGGCTGGATCAATGGACACACTAAGACAACATGGCCCAAGAACGCTGTCTCTCGCCAGAACAGATGGGTTGTTTTTGTCTTTTCAGGAGCAGATGCAGAGCAGCTCCAGAGGTTGGCTTGGAAGGTTTCACACAGGTTCGAATTCACCAAGGTGCTCTCAAAATCTGCAGTGTCTACAAGGAGGTCATCTAGGTAGACTTGCTCTTGAAGGTGCCTGATCTATTGCAGAGCCCGAATGGAAGAACTCTAAATTGCTGAAGAAGCCCTCGGCTGATTGAATTGGTGGTCTTTAGGAATGCTTCTGGCATTAGTTCCACCTGCCAGTACCCACTGTAGAGATCAAGAGAGCTGAACGTGGAACTTTTTTATGTAGGGAATGTCCTCCAGGTGACAGTAATTCTGTGGGCTTGATCCAGTTGGCAGTTGCAGCTGCTCAGGAAGGGGGTAGGAGATGGTATCTGAAGGCAACATTCCTCCCCTGTGCCACCCACTTCAGTTTGATGCCAGCTGAGATGCTGGGTCACACAGCATCTCTCAGGCTGGTCTGCTGCTCTTCATAGGCTCCTGCCTTGGTTGCTGAAGAGCTGCCATTGCAGCTTGACAAGTTGCCTCTCCTCTCTCTCCTCCAGATCAGCTTGGCACACACAATGCTTGAAGTAGGGGTACAGCAGGATGTGCTCTGCTCACGCTGTCTTTAGGGCTACCAGGGAACCGCAAGCACTGAGGTAAATGTGCTTCTGCAACTACTCTGGCTTCACCCCCAGATGAAAGCCAAGAGTGCAAGCACTTTTTACTGACTGTCATTGAAGGTGGGGTGTCCCTGGTGCAGCACACAGGAGTCAGCAGTGTTGGTACCCACACTATCTCTTTCACTCCAACAGTTAGTGATGAGCCTGTTGTCAGCAAACACTTCTCTGCCAAATTGATGTTGGTGCGCCCTCTCAATACCTGGCCATCCGGTCAGCTGTCCTGGCATAGCACAGGTGATTCGCTCCACCACAGTTGCCATCCGCCGGTCACATGAATGAACATTCCCACTGACACATACGTACAGCATAAGTCGAAGCCACATCACACACAGACACAGCGGAGTTAGTGGACCACCCCCCTTGCATGCTAGATAATACGTCGCAAGTCATTTGGTTAGGTTTGAATTATATAAAATTTAAACAATCACCGTAATAGGCAGAATTCCACACTTATGCTGTTAAGGTTAGGCCTCTGCATTTTCCATCACTAAGGTGCAGGGATCTCAACTTTCATTGACCATGATGAGACATGCAAATGGCTTTATGCCACACATGCCTTATAGTTCATAGTCTAGAGAGAAAAAACAGACAGACTGAATAACAAAGGTGAGGTAGAAACTACTACAGAACTTCGACTGAGATTTCCATATTTAAATTTAGGCTACTTTTTTTTAATATATTGACCATTTCACTATGCATAACAACAATGATAAATGGATTACCTTTTTCATGAACATACCTTTTGTTTTTCGTGTTTCAAGTCAAGTCAATATTGCAAAAGCACCAAGGGAACACAAAACGTATTGCAAGGGAATGCAAAAGTATTACAAGAGAATGCAAAACTATTGCAAGGGAACATAAAGGAGCTCTAAAAATAAATATACATGTCCATTCGGAAGCTCAGTAACCTACTTATACGATTAGGCTTATTTTTTTGTCCGAAAATAGGCTAGATTCCTATTATTTTTGTAAGGGAAGACAGCCTATATATTTCCCAAAACTCAGGGACAGGTCACTCTATTTCTACTTATGTCTATTCATAAGTGTGTTTTTTTTATAAAGTGCTACAACATTTTATTTTTCACTGGCATATGGTGAACCTCTGCTGAAGTAACTAAAGAATTGTTTAAGTGAAGGTCTACTTGGATATGGGTTTTATTCAGGGAAAGCTAGATACAGACAGTATTTTGTATGTCTTTTTTCCTCTAATGCATGCATATCCATACTGTCTGGCTGTCTAGCCTGGTGTGTGTGTGTGTGTGTGTGAACTGTACACGTGGTATTACCATTTTATCCCCATAACCGATTATTTTTGCTGCGGCCTGATTGGTCAAATTCTGTCATATGACCCTGATGTTTGACTGTGACGCTGACAGCTCTGTACATCCTTAGCTTGCTAGCTGAATCCTCGGACGCAGGTAAAAAGGTTCTGGATAGATTACAACAGCTTAAAGTTGGCTAATATAAATGGTAGCTAAATAAACAGGTTATTTGCGAAACACATCCATGATTGCATGGAGAAGTCTGCTGTAATGTCTCCCTGTCGACTCGCCTAGGTAATGTATTTTTGTTGTTGTATGCCAGCCTTCCTTGTTTGGTAACAAATGCTAGCTAGGCACTTAGCTATCAACATTGAACAAGCTAACTGGCTACCATAGTTTGCTAGGCCCTTTTGCCAAGTTTGACTTTGTCTGCCGTGAGCTGTGTTCCGTTTTATACTTACTGCATCGAGTCGATGGGATTGCATTCAAATGTTTGCTAAATTGGCATTTGCCAGCAAATTCTATCTGTCCTTCGAGTGCACAATAGTGAAATGAGGAACAATGGCTCCTGTGTGTTTGTAGTCAGCCATGTCATGACAGACAGACTCGACCAGTGTTTGCATGCTAGCTAACCAAAGCGGCTATGCATGGAGTTTTAAAGTCTTAACGTTAATTTCTATCGTGGAAGCAGATCACTGTGTTCTCCAGAGATTGTGCGATTGAGTGAGTCATATTGACATGGACAACTAACTCGCGATTTGCATACAGAAGAACTGCAGAATTAATCAGCGTTAATACGATCTGTCAGGGAGTGCCTGGTTGACACATTTAGCTGGCGTAACTTCGTTAGGTGTTAAGCTAACATAAGCTTTGTGCTGATTAACACACCGTATTTTTCATTTAACAAGGTTTGTCTTTTAATAGCTAACGTTGTCTTCAGCGCTTGTGAATCGATGTCTTTGCCATGTATCACTGCATTTTTTGGTGCATAATGGCGTAGCGTTAAAAACATGACTCACTGACTGCAGGCATTTGGAGGTTCATTAGCCTAACCTCAGCCAAGTTATATCTTTGCAGAGGAAATTGTGAAAATAACGTCATGTATGGTAGCATGACATCGTAGTGAATGCGTTTGTTTTAAGTAAAGGAGATTAGTTAGAAAGGTAGTGAGTTATCTTCAAGCATTAAACAACTCTACTTTATTTACCAGTTTTTGGAAAACTTTGCACTTGGCAAAGTTATTACCCCTTAGTCATTTATACTTTGTCACAAATTTAGAACCTGCATGTCATGAGTTTTAGTCTTTGGGGTTATAACTTTGCTTGATGTCTCTGTTTTTCCTGCTGCTCTCACCTTCTTCACCCCGCCCTCGCCTTCCTAAGTTATGGGTCAGGAAGCTGGCAAGTCTGCCTGGCCCAAACCAGCTGGTGGCTATCAGACCATCACAGGAAGGAGGTACGGCAGGAGGCACGCCTACGTCACTTTCCGGCCAACCTCCAAATGCAGAGTCTCGTCTACTGAGGACAGACAGGAAATGGAGATGAACAGTGTCGAAGGCGAACGCTCCATAAGTGTGTATAGTGCATTTACTCCCATAATAATACATAGAAGCTAGACAAATCAGCACTGCACAGCTTGACTATAGCACCTTTTATACACAGAGAGATATTCTCTCTCTTTCTCTCTCTTGTTAGCTCAGCAAGGATATGGCACACCAGTTGTTATACACACAAAGATTCCTACTGAAAACTAGAAACTCCACGATATAACCATTAGACAATCTGTCGATGCATCTGACAGCAAAGAATGTGGATCGGATCAGAGTTTGAGTTTTATTTAAGATCAACTTTGGGTTACTTAACGGACCACTAAGCTTGCCTAGCATTGGATTTTTGTGTTTTAAACTTTGTTTAGTATTTGTTTTAATTTGTGCCGATAATTTTGTTGATGTGTCTGTAATGGACTTTCCAAATTAAGTGGTGCCTCTTGGTTAGTTCAGCATATGAGGCTGGCTTCTATAAATGCACACTGTAATCTTACTCTAGGGTTGCAGCAGACCTGAAGAAAGTGTTTTGTGTGTGGGCCATCACTCTCTGTGAGGTTCATTCATCTTAGTTTGTAGGTGTTGAGACGACAGCCTGTAGGAGTTGCAGATACCCCTGATCTTGCCTCATTATAAAAAATATTGAGGGAGCATTGCAGAGCAAAGGTAAATGGTTTTGATGTGCATTGTGGTGTTTTCAGAAATTTAAAAGACCTTCATAAATAACACACATTAGATGCTCTCTGATGCACAAAAAAACACTATTATACATCTTTGAGATTAACAAATTATGCAAAAATCCCTGAAATCAAGGCTGAAGGATCTTTTAAAAAGTTAGAAAGGCAATAAATCACAGCCATCATAAATGACTTCTTTGATAGAAAGATAAAATCCTTGATTTTTTTTCTTTTGCTGAGAATCTTTGGTCTTGTGCATTCATCTGCTTGAATTGTGATGTGGTGCAAATGGCTCCTCTTCACTTTCATTTCTGATGCTAAAAGGAAGACTGATTGATGGAGGCTTAGCATCCTGTAGACATATTTTTCTTCTCTTCTATATCAACTGGCATCAATGTGACTGCCAGTTGTTAAAGTGTTTGTATTTCAGACTGGAGGTATGTTAGTCTACAGTGTGCGTCTTCCTTATTCTGTTCTTTCTATTCAGCCACAAAAGGGAACATCTCCTCGATGCTGCATGCCATCTTCCCCGTCAACACTGTCCACCCGGAGCTACCTTCAAAGTCCAGCAAGGAGGCAGCCCCCACTAGGAAGCAGTCCTCCGGTCGGGGCGGCATGGAGGTGTCCTCTGGCATCCACCGCAAGAAGCTCAGGAGCGACCACGCGGTGGCCCCGGAGCCAATGCCCAGAGAGCGGGGCGCAGAGGCCAGCGCTTGGCCCTTAACGGGGGACGCGGACGAGAGGGTGGACGAAAGAAACACGGTTTCTCCCAACCCAAGCACCCTCAGCTTCGTCAACATCGACTCCTACGAGCCGGACAGCAGCGACGCCGAGGAGGATGATGGCGACGAGGATCGTGAGCTGGACGACTCGGGCGCCGACTCTGACCCGTCGGCCGGCCTGCAGAGGCGTCTGGACAGCATGATTAATGACCTGGGCAAGGACTTTGATTACCTGAACGGGCTGCACTCGTACCTGCGCAACAGACTGGGTGCCAGTGGTGGCGGAGAGGCCGACGTCGCCCCGTCCTCTTCGCAGGACGCATGCGGCGGCAGCAGGGACTCTGCGAAAGTTGCCCCGGAGGAGCTGTTGACCACAGCTCACGGAAGGACTCGCCGCGACTCGAACTGTGAAACTGTTTGCGCGTCCTCCGCGGACGCTGACATGGACAGATGCGGGGCGGGACCGCTGGACGCGAGTGGTTTAGAGGTCATGGGCTCATTTAAGGACGTTGAGAACGCAATGGACGCTCAGGGGTCATCTGCCGCCGCTGGTGCTGCTGCAGCTACCTCCGCAGAGATGGTGGTCCGGCCCAAAATCCGCAAACAGACCAGCGAGACGCACCTGGAGAAAAAGAGACCTTCGTCCACCACCTCTTCCTCCGCCCAGGCCGAGGAGGTGATGCCGTTTTGTGGCAGTGGAGCCGCCGCGGGGAGAAGCACTGGGAAGGTGAAATGCGGCTCGGCGCCACCGTTCTTCCTCACGCAGACGGAGAGGCCGGGCGCGGCGTTCCTCTTCGACCTCCCGAAGCCGGAGCGCTGCCGTGGCGGGAACAGCGTCGCACCGACGACGTCGAGGAGCCAGGAGAACGGCGCGTCGAGGAAAAGCCAAACGTCAAGGGCAGATGATGATGAGGAGGAGGAGGACGACTTCTGGGAAGACCTGGAAGAGTTCAGTGAGAAATGCGCTTCGGCCCGCAAGGGAGACGACAGGTAGGTCACTTACAGGCTAATATTCCCTCATCTCCGCATGTGTGTTCCACACTCTCAAGTAATCACTCTTTTAGAACTTTTATTTTTAGACTCTTAACTAGGCCTGCTCATTGGTTGTCTGATAAAAAAGCACTGTAGCCAGGAAGCTGCCTTCGTTTGAGTCTCCTGTTTACAGGCACACCTTCGACTGAACCATACAAGACCTCCATTGATCAGTTTTTCTCCTCTGTAATTATGCCCATGACCTTGGTGTGGATGATACCCCATGCATTACTGTGGTTCAGAAGGTCGTTTGTATGTGCACCACTCTTACTCCATAGTTCAGCGACTGACTCCATACTATCTGAGCAATTATGCACTACAGACAGGCCTATTACTACCACTAGCCTACCCTACTGCTGTTAGGCTACTGCTGCTGTTTTTGCCTTTTTTTTTATTTGCTTAATATGTGTGTTTAAAAAAGGAAGCTGTTTGTGTGTAGAGGAGTGTGCCTGGGCTTTGAGGGGCTGATGAATATGCCCCATTGATGTGGTGGAGGGGAGGTGTGGGGTGTTGAGTGAGGACTGAGGACTGAGGGTGTGCAGTCAGCCCTGTGCCTCGTGTTTGTGCTTACTCAGGCCACCGGCGCACATGACTGGAGGCGGCAGAGGTGGCTCTCTCTCGCTCTTAGCCGCTCACAGCTGCACTCCCAGCCGCACTTGGCCACTTAAGGCTCCCTCGCTAAGCAGATTAGGCGCTCACCTGCGAACTGCGCCTCACGTGTGTATGCTTGTGTCCCCTGTGTGTGTGTGTGTGTGTGTGTGTGTGTGTGTGTGGGTTCGAGTGAGGAGGGTGTCAATGGAGGGAGGGGTTGTTCACTGCACATGTAGGTGTGTTTATTTGCATCACAGTGTGGAAAAAAGTTTTTTTGTGTGCGTGTGTACAACCCCAAATCAGAAAAAGTTGGGACATTGTGTAAAATGCGAATTAACACAGAATGTAATAATCTGCAAATCTCATAAGCTCATATTTAGCTGCAAAAAGGACACAGACAACATATCAAATGTTGAAAATAACAAATTTGACTATTTCATGGAATATATGTTAATTTTGAATTTGATACCAGCAACACGTTTCAAAAAAATGTTGGGACGGGGGTAACAAAGTGCTGGAAGTTTTGGAATGATAAAGAAAACAAAAGAGGAGCTAATTAGGGTAACTGGCAACATGACTGGGTATGAAAAAGATACTCTCAGAAGTAAGAACTCTCAGAGTCTCTTAGAAGTAAAGATGTAGAGGTATCACTGTGTGTAAACCTGTGTGGACAAATGATAAAACAATGTAATTTGAATTCTTCTTAAAATGACGTGAAGTATTTGGGAAATTCATCATCTACAGTACATAATATCATTAAAATATTCAAAGAATCCAGAGAACTCTTGGCAAACAAAGCATAGAGCTAAAAAACAATATTGGATGGCCGTGGTCTTTTGGACCTCAGATGGCACTGCATTAAAACTAGACCAGATTTTCTGTAAAGAAAATCATTGTATGGGCTCAGGAAAACCTCAGATAACCATTGTCTATGAACTCTGTTTAATACTCAATTCAGAAATGCTTGTGTAAACTTTACCATGCAACAGCCAAAATATTATTTAGACATGATACAGAAATACCACTGTCTTCTCTGGGCCTGAGCTTGTTTAAAATGGACTGGGGGAAGGGAACGTGGAAAAAGGAATTTGCAATTCTTTTTGGAAATCATGGACTCATGTGGGTTAAAGAGGACAGGGGCTATCCAAGTATGCAACCTATCCAACTTGTTTTAGTACTCAGTTCGAAACCCAACATCTATGAGGGTGTGGTGTGTATTAGTGCCTACAGCATGGACATCTTGCACATCTGACAAGGCCCAATCAATTCTGAATGATGTATACAGGTTTTGAGCAACACATACTGCCATCCAGGCAATGTCTTTTCCAGGGAAGACCTTGAATATTTCCGGAAAACAATGCCAAAATTATTTCTGCACATATTTAAACAATATTACACCACAGAGGAAGACTCCAGGTGCTAAAATGGCCTGTCTGCAGTCCAGACCTGTCAAATTAGGTGCATCATGTTATGAAAAAATATGATTAAAAATATGATTAGGAATACCCCATACTGTTGAGCAACTGAAATCTTATATCGGGCAGGAATTGGACATTATCTCATTCTCAAAACTCTAGCAAATGGTCTCCTCAGTTCCTAAACATTTACAGAATTGTGTTAAATGAAGAGATGAAGCAGCACAGTGGTAAATATGCTCCCGTCCCAATTTTTTTTTAAACATATTGCTGGCATCAAATTCAAAATGAACCTATATTTTCCATGAAATAGTAAAAATCTTAATTTTTCAACATTTGATGTTGTCTATGTCCTTTTTGCTACTAAATATGGGTTTACGAGACTTGTATATTATAACCTGTTTTTATTTGCATTTTACACAACTTCCAAACTTTTTCTGATTTGGGGTTGTATGATTCTTTGTAAAATTGTGGTTGAATGCTTCTTGCATGCTCATATCCTCTGTGTGCGTGTTTCAGTTCGGAGTGCAGTGAGGGCGAGTGGTCGGCATCGTGGGCGTCGGACTCAGGCGTGGAGCCGGAGAGGCGCTCGAGCGAGGAGAGCTGGGAGACGCTACCCTGGCTGGACGAGCTGCCGACCGGGGAGCAGGAGTCCGGGGCCCAGACTTCCACACAGGCCCCCACCACTGACCAGTGAGCACTGCACCACACACATCACAATACAAAACACAACACAACATGCAAGAATACAACACAACACAACAGACAACACAATGTCCACAACACGCATAAGAATACAGTACACAAAATGCCATTTATCACATTATACTCTATTACCACTAGCATTAAATCACATACAGTACATTAACTAGCTCCTCAGACACACACACACACACACACACACACACACACACAGGATAATGTAAGGGGACGGCTCAGTATTGACCACCTCTCCCCACTAACATACACCACACAGACATGAGATTGCAGTGGCTGTTTTAGGGAACTTCCTGTTCCTCATTGCAGACACTGCTGCACATACATCACTTCCTGCAGTACCACAGACACAGTGCCACTACATTTGATTTGTTCCTTGTAGCCTTGTCTTCCAATTTGAATAAAATAAACAAGATTAGCTATCCGGAATCTGTGACTGCCTCTATTGCCTTTCCTTTTTTTTGTTACTATTCTAAAAAGTGTTATGGCTTTTACAGTTTATCGTTTTTTATATAATGTAGCAATAGTTTGTTTTCAGATGGATGTAGGCTATTCCACTTGTTTTTAACTTTGCCATTCACAACAGTGAGATTTATTATTCAGACAATTTTTTCAAAATAAACAAATGGGTGAATTAAGCAAGTCAACATGTACGTTACCCTGTGCTTGGATTACAACATATTTTTTGATTGAAACGAAGGCTTAACCAGGAATGACAAGATGTTGTAAGGTTTTACATCTAAAACTTGCAAGCGCAAGACCTCTAAAAATGTGTGTGTTCCCTAAGAGATACAGATAACATGCTCAGGGTTGCTCGAGTATAGCAACAGATTACATGTCGGCGACTTAGTTGCTGTCCACTACTGATTAGATTACAGACACTGCGTTTGGTGGTGTTCAGAAGTACTGTCAGACACACACACACACACACACACACATACACATACACACACACACACACACACTGTCCCTTGCACAGGCCTCCTCAAATTAGCAGTGCTACAGTCAGCAGGTAGTAGAGCTGGAGAGTTTGCCATAGGTCGGTCATCCTACAGCTCTAGAGGAGACGCGAGCCAAACACACACACACACACACACACACACGCACATGCACACACACACATACACACACGCACACGCACACACAGTAGTGCTAACGGGGCGGCCATTTTCCCATACATGGATTAAGCCTAGTCCTAGACTAAAGTCATTTTTCAGTGTAAATCTCAGTTGAAGCTGTCTTTTAGTCCAGGACTGGGTTTAGTCCATGTATAGCACTATGGCCCATAAAGAATAGCTCCTGTAAAAGTTCTCACTGATTAAACATCATACTTTAGAGTATAACAAAATTGGGCTGCATGGAATGGTATTATTGAATTACAACAAGCCAAACCCTACACTACCCACACCACAACTCTTATTAGATTACAGTGTATTGTATTAGATTACTTGACGTAGCATTACAGTCAGTGTGGCATTCCACTGTCTGTGGTGCTTTACACTGCATTATATTTGATTTTGTCGCACATTAGTTTTAGATTTGTTGCTAGAGCTGCAGAAACAGCCATTTCATCAGTAGAAAAGGGTGCAAATAATCATTAAAGTACTGTGACCGTGAGGACACTTTGTCCCAGCTGTTGTGACAAATGAATGTGATAAAAAAAAAGGGTTGCCACTGTTCCCTTTTGCGTCAGTGCTTTGTGATAACTTTTTTAAATGGTTTGTTTTCGGCATATCTACTTTTGGCTCATAGTTTTATCCAAATCAGCCTGTCATATAGAGAATGTTTTTATGTCATCTCTAAATACACTGGGACAGTGTATTTGAATATGTGTTTATTTTAAGGTTCTTGCTGTATAATGCTGTTTTAATTATGATGTTATCTAATAGCAAATTGTCGGCTAGCTTTTCATGTTTTTGTCACTACATTCTTGAAGATCACTCAAGGAATAATTGATTGAATGAATGAATTAATGCATTTTAGACTACTCTGAAAAAAACTCTGATGTTTATGAGCTTTTGTTTGGTCTTGAACGAATGAAAGAATTGACCAGTGGTCCTGAAACACACCGGTTTCGGTGTTCCGGTGCGTTCCGCAGGGACCAGGCTCCGCTGGAGGAGGGCGAGATACCGTGGCTGTTGGACAATGAGGAGACGGGCAGCAGCAGTGACGAGGAGCCAGACGGCCTCAGCCACTTTGTGCACCCTGGACTCTTTATCCTGGATGGCAACAACAACCTAGAGGACGACTCCAGCGTCAGCGAGGACCTGGACACAGAGTGGAGGTTGGTGCCGTGGATGTGAGGGAGACCCTGGGAATGTTGCGTTTGAGTCTGTGTTGACTATTGCTTTCCAGTTTGAGTCTGTGTTGACTTATCGCTTTTCAGTTTGAGTTTGTGTTGACATGTGTTTTGAGCTTACAGAATTCATTGGTGTCCATAAACTACCTGAAGGAGGATTAACTTTGGCTAACGGATTAGATGTCCATTATTGTTTAATGCACTGGATATAAAAAAACACACACGCACGCACGCGCATGTACCAACACACACAAGCACAACCACACCTGCCTGTATGTGAATTGAGGACTGCTGTGTGAGTAATGCTGAAAATGTCCCCTGGTTCTCAGGTTGTTGAATGACTTTGGCGAGGGCTTCGGCATGGCCCAGGCCATGTCCTATGTGGACCCCCAGCTGCTCACCTACATGGCGTTGGAAGAGAGGCTGGCCCAAGCCATGGAGGTAGGGCTGCTTGGCTGCTTGGGTGATTTGTAGTAATGCAGAGCATTTTTTTTCAGCAGTTGAACCAGTTCCCAAGAGGAAAAATGTGTTCTGGATGTTTACATTGTCGCAGAGTCAGTTTTCATTCATAATTCCTTGTATTTTTTCCACTCTGAGTATTATAAACAGAACTCAAGGAAAATGACATAAACATGTATATTCTTACATAGTGAGCACAGACTTTGGATTGTAAGGATAAAAAAAAAAAGAAAAACTTCAGTAAAAAACGTTCAGTATGACAACACTGGCAGTTTGTGACTGAGCACTGCAGTATGTCCTGGAGGGGGGGAAATCTGTCTTAGCATCTGTGCTCCCTTGCTCTTCTCTGTAAATTAGATTTGATCAATACTGTGAGTTCCTTGTTCCAAACTTAGATAAATAAAACCCCCTGTTCTGCCTCCACCTCGCCTGCTGCGGCTTCTTGAATAAAAAAATGACCATGTCAGCGATGATCTAAGTGCCCGATTAAATAAGGGGACTCCACGCGACCGGATCTGAGCACTCAAGCTTTGCCCATCATAAGACAGAAGTGGCATAACCAGACAGCGGCCATTTCATTTCATTCCATCCACACAACAGTAGTCTGTCCTTATTGTTACTAAACAGACTTAATTCAGTCTCAATTGCAGTCTGAGGTGGGTGTGTGTTTTATTGCGTAGGGTTGATGGCGAGAGCTGACTTGCGAAATAAGCGGTTGTAGAAAAGAGGTTCATTTTGACAAAAATGTCTGCCACTGTTCTTTATAACGGGCAAAAGTCTTTAGGCATGAAATACACTCATAGAAGCCTAGCCACTAAAAAAACATTGTATTGTGTTGGGTTGTATATTGTGTTGTATTGTGTTGGGCTGTGTATTGTGTTGGGTTGTATGTAGGATGTGATGGTAGTGACGGTGGACTCTGTGTGGTGATTTCAGGCGGCGCTGGCCCACCTGGAGTCTTTGGCTATTGAGGTGGAGCAGGCCCACCCGCCTGCCACCGAACAAATCATCGAGTGCCTGCCGCAGATCACCGTCGAGGACGACCACAGTGGTAGGTGCAGTCTATTCGAATCCCTCCTGAGACTTTTTGCTCTCTCTCTCTCTCTCTCTCTCTCTCTCTCTCTCTCTCTCTCTCTCTCTCTCTCTCTCTCTCTCTCTCTCTCTCTCTCTCTCTCTCTCTCTCTCTCTCTCTCTCTCTCTCTCTCTCTCTCTCTCTCTCTCTCTCTCTCTCTCTCTCTCTCTCTCTCTCTCTCTCTCTCAGAGGTATTGTCTTCCCAAATCGTGATTGATAATTGGAAGCATGTGAAGCTGAAATATGATTATTACCTTAGCGTATTCACATAATGGCATCCTGCTAGCCTAGAGTCAGCATTATGCCTCTTCAAAAGTAAAGCTTTAGCTTGGAAAACTACTCCGGAAAAGCACCAGTCCACAGTAGGGAATGAGAAGCTTTCGATCCATCAGTTTGACTCATGAGGGACCATGCAAAGAAAAATGGATTAAATCCGTAAAAAAAAAAAAAGGTTCTGCGGTATACTAGGTGATGTATGAAATATCATTCCAATTGAAAAATTCAAGTCGATATTCACATTTTTTTCTTCTTCCACAAAAAGGATATGATGTCATGATGAGGAAGAACTTATGCAAGCAGCATCTGCATGTGCACAGCAGGAGTGCTTTATAAATCTCAGAGGGAAATGTATTTTCAGACACTAAGGTTTATAGTGCACGGTGCACAGTCTGTTTGCCTCTATAAATCAGACTACTGGCTAAATTGCCTCCATTTCAGCTCCAAAGGACTCAAATGAATGGTTCAAGGTGAAAGATTCTACGCTTTTGGATGAAGGAGTTTGGTTGGGTGCTGAATGGTGTTTTTGGATTTTGGTGGTTTTTATTGCGTTCTGTTTCTAAACTGAGCCAACATTAGGATGACTTGACTGCAGATGAATTTTGAAGGGCTGGGAGATCCTGAAGACATTTATCGATTAAAAAGAAACAGATCTATACACAGAAAAACTATGAAAGTATGATGAATACGTTTCAAAGTCCTTGCAAATCTTGAGGTGTAGATATGGGTTGAATAGTCTTTGTTCTTCAGGAGGTGTCCTCTCACCTCATCCCCTCATGGTTACTCTCACAGTGAATACCCAAGGAGAGGTCCCCAATTAAATCACTAAAGAGTTTGCACACAGTAGTGAGATATTTGGGAGCAACATGTGTCCCCACTCATCTCCCTTCTCCCCCATCCTGATATTTGTTCTGTCTATGTACATTTGGTATTTCCAGTATTTTCCTGCATACACCCCCCCCCCCCCCCCCTCTTGCCCTCTGGTCATGTCTCTCTTTTCCTTTGTCTGTCTTTTGTCTGTTTCTTACATTCTCTCTCTCTTTGTCTGGGTTGTAATTTTTTAGGCCAGGAGCAGTGCTGTGCCATCTGCTGCTGCGAGTACGTCAACGGCGAGATCGCAACCCAGCTGCCGTGCCACCACATGTTCCACAAGCTCTGTGTCACCCTCTGGCTCAGGAAGGTCAGTGCTCCTGTGTGTGTGTGTGTGTGTGTGTACGCGTACGCGTGACTGAGAGTGACAGAGACAGAACCAGAGAAAGGGCCAGAAGGCCAAGGACTGTAATGCAGCTAAACCACATCTGATGATGGTAATGATGCGAGCGTAATCAGTGTAATCATAGTGTGGATGGATTCAATTATAGGTAGCCTTCTACTATCGGTGGCAAATGAGAGCCTTGCAGCCCCACTCAAACAATCAAGGTACAGTGTAACAAAGACATGTTTGGGCAGCAATAAGTACTACCTCCACAGAATTAGTGCAGCAATAAGTACTACTCGCATAGCATCGCCAGTGACTGTTCTAGAAGGGGGGATTCACATTTTGGTGATGTGTAATCAATGGTCTCGTTGCTTTGTGTTCTCCAGTCAGGGACCTGTCCAGTGTGCCGTCACGTGCTGACCCCTGCCCAGGCAGAGCACCCTGTCCACACGTCCTTCACATCCGAGCAGGACGGCCCCCCGTCCAACCACAGCGCGGGCGGAACGCGATGAACCCCGGGAAGGAAAAGAAAAGCAAACACAAACAAACAAACAAACGATGCAATTGCTCTAGCACACACTGAAAACGCTTCTTTGTGAATGTTGGGAGAATTTTCATCACATGTTATCAACGATGCCCCAGAGGGCAGTTATGGCTCCTGAGTCAACTGATCAGTTATGATCACTCTTTTCCCCCCCCCCTTTCTTTCTTGTAGATTATTTTTCCATGTTCCAGTTTAAAAAAAAAAAAGCATGGGTGAGCAATCTGCAGTTGTTCCGTGAGGGAAAATGACAACCACATGTATTCATAGCACCCTTAAAATGAAGCTTTTGTTCATTGAAATGTAAAAAAAAAAAAAGAATATGGAAAAGATACTGTCATTTCAGCTTTTGATTAACATCTGATTTTTACACGTGTTTAGAGGGGGGAAAAAAGAAAAACAATGCAAGACACAGCAAAACAGTGCTTATTATGTTACCGTAATGTATGTTTCAATTCCTGTATCATTTCAGAAATCCAGCACGAAATAAACATGGTAGTGGGAATCAGTTGGTTGCTTTTTTTAAATTTTATTTTATTTTTCAAAAATCACACGAAATTCTTGTTGATTTCAAAGAGAAAAACAACCACACACTACAGTCTGTATTAAATGAAAATTCCATCATCACATGGAATTGTGTACTGAAAAATATTTTCTTTTAATATTGGAAGGTGGTCTCATGACATGACCCTCACTGATGGATTTCTGATGGCCATGGCAATTGTGAGAAATTCAATGACAGATTTTCCCACACAATATGTGTGTGTCTTCAATCATAAAGCAAAGGTAAATCCACCAGCTTTCTACAAAGGGCCACCCATTCCCTCCACCACACAATACCTCAGGTGAAGTGTTCATGGGCAGCGGAAGGTAATGTAGACGAGAAGAGCCCTTCAGTGGTTTTATGGTCCTCATTACAGAATCAATCAGTATGGTATTGAATTCCACCTCTCCAACTGGAGTTCATAGCAAGGTTGAGGTGGAGCATTCGCAGGAATTCAAACACTTCAATAACCCCCTGGATTAGGGACTCCAGTATGTGCTCTCTGCTTTCCATCTCGGCAAGATGGACTGTGAATTGTGAATATACACGTTGTGCCTGTGTACCGCTAAATCTTATTGGCAATAGATGGTTCATCCACATTCATGCAGAACTGAGTGATTGCCATGATGGTACACGTGAGAAACACAATCTAAAGGGAGTCCAGTGACATTTGTGGGAGGAAACCTCATCATATACTGGAATTGTATGGCCTTGCCTTTAGAGTGACCCAGTTGAATACAAAGAAGAAATCAGGACACAAAGGTATAGGAACATGAGAACATGTCTAGCATAGCAGACAAAGCAGTGGTCGTGTCCATTACCCAGCTTTTGTGTTATGCCATCCTAATCCTTTTATACGTTTCTATGGCTCAAATGGAGGAGCTTCTCATGGAGCAGAGCGCTAACAACACCCCAAGATCATGGACTCAATACTCCTGTAAAACTTTGCTATTGATCAGTCGCTTTTGATTAAACAGTTTGCTAAATGAATGAAAGTATTGGCTAATCTAAATCCACAGGATCCTACTGGCAAACCTATCGGGGCTTTGAAAAAAAAACAAAAAAAAAAACAAGTTTTAGTTAATAACAATAAAAACAGATTCTGAAAGAGCCAAGAAAAACATTTATTGCAAGTGTACAACATAAACATGAACAAATATGGTCACCATGGTAGAAGTGCCCATTTTCAGAGCTGTAACAGGAAAAGTCAAGAATTAAAGAAAACAGAAATCAATACAATTTTAGATCAAAAGGAAATCACTTATTCGAATGGGAGCTAATTTGACAGGTTTGGTTCACTTTGAACAAAGAATTGCCAGTTATTTTTTAATATATGTCAATTCTTTTCAGTCTTTTAAGTCCAGTGTATTCTCTTTATAAGGAATGGTTTGAAGTAATTGGGCTTCAATATTAATTGAGCAACAGTATTTTGACTTGTGTGAAGGTCATTTTTGTTTTGTTTTTTTGTCTGTTTTTCGGCCAAAAGTGCAATCAAATATAAAAGGTCTCTTTTGTGGACATAAATATTCCAGCTCTTTAAATTAATCTTTTAAATTTCTGCATCAAATAGAAATGATAGACAAGAGGAATCTCAGAAATACACATACTTAAAATATGCCTAGGAGTATATATTTGAATAATTCAGAACAATAAGACACTCGTACTGAATTGGACATGATATGAACAAGGCCTGGGAACGATCAGTAATTCACAAAACTACTATGATTTGATCTGTGCACCAATATTTGGCCAGCGCTATATATTTTTTTTTCTTTTTTTTTCCAATAGGAATTGGGGTAATAAACAAATGAAACAAATGTTTGTGTATGTTTACAGTCAGAAATATGAAAAAGACAAAAAGATACAACCACTGTGATGCCTTTAAATCTATATGGTGTACAACAAATACTGGCAAATACTTTTATACAATGGACAGCAGGAGTTATGGCAAATAATACAAAAGCAATGATAAAAATGCTAAGAATACTATTATAGTATCTCAAATAAATAAAATGAAAACAAAATAACAAACTACAGGCAGAATTCTATTTTGTGTTAAGATGAGCCAAGTCACCCAGTAGTTATAATGCAAGCTCACACGCCTAATTTTGCCGATACAATTTTTGATAATAATTTTTTACATTTTATTTTATGGAATCTGTTGAATACTAAACCAAATCAAGGCTGCACTCTACAGTAGTTACAATAATGTTCTGGAACTCTCAAATGTGATGTGCATCGTCTCTGCACAAACGTAGAGAAATGCAATGTCTCCACATAGATGCTTAGTTTAACCTTGATGAACCAAACAAATGCAATAGGGAAAAATGTTCATGATGCTATGGTCTGAGCTGCTGTTACTACATCCGACATGTAAATATTCACACTACTGTCAGTTTACCAGAGAGAGTTTTTCCTTTCTCTTTGTGAAGCACATTATCGGAGGCAACATGTTTTTTTTTACGTATAAATGTGTAGAAAAAAAAGTCATAACATTCTTTTTTGCTTAGTATTAGAAAAAAACTGAACTAATAAAATAGTAAGAAATCTACAAGGTATTTACAAAATACAGAGGAAATTAAGTTTTGAGTAAACCTTTAAGGAGAGAAAGAGAGAGAGAGATAGGAGAAAGTCAGTCCACTAACCTCATATGAATGACACGTTTATGTGACTTGGAAATTCAAGGAAGTCTCTTAAAAAGATGCACTTGAGGAGCGTGCACAGATGGCCCGTCAAACTTTGGCTAATAAAAGACAAGGACAAAATGGCACCTGGGTAGTTCTTGGAACGATATCACCATCATTGTGATATATTTGACAAAAAAAGCCATTTTTATGATTCACTAGCAGATGGTCATATAATACTTGTAAATGAACAGGATGCTTGTGATGGAAATTTTCTTCTTTAAACCAAACAAAACAAAAAAACAAATTTACATTTAAATTTCATAAAATATCAAATACGGTTTACAATTTTGGTCTTGTGCATCAAAGACAAACAATCCTTGGTGGAAATAGCACATGTACATTAACATATAGAAACATAGGCTGCCATGAAGCCAGGAAGTGGCTTTGGTCACATATGACAGACACTAGACTCTGAGCAGTTTGTTATGGTGAAACAAACCAGGTATATTTTTGAAAATGGCACAATGCAAACTCCGATAACCTAAGCTGTAGAATATGAGACTTGATCAACAACTACTTTGGATTAAAATCCTTGGGGGGGGGGGGGGCACACAAACAATCTGCTTATACTTAAATACTTAGTATTTTCACATGAAGACCTGCAATGTATGACTATCTGAAAGTGTAACAAGCTTTGCGTTAAGGGCCTATAGCTGCAGTTTAAAAGTGAGGATTGTTTGAAAAGAATTGCACTTAGAACCTACAGTGAGCTTCGCTCAGCTCATACCTTTGAAGTGCTACACTCCTGGAAACAGAAACTCTGGGATAACTCATGTTAACGCACACAAAACAACAGCAATGCTGGCCAAACCCAGCTCCGTCGCACTCTATACATATTTTTTTCTATGCTGCCTGTGATTTCCTGACTGTGAGGAGGCCAACAAGCACTTTAAAAAAAGAAGCTCTCACAGTCTGTTCTTTGAACAGCCATTCATTTGAGAGGCCTGCTAAGATCATCAGCACATGCTGCAAATGGAGCGTGACATTCAACCATTAGCACAACTAATACTGGGAGATGAGTCTATGGATGGGATTTTAAAAGGGGATGGGGCGCATTTTAACAAGCCTAACAGGCCGATGATGAAGGGCTATTATGATCGCCGTAATTAATTTCAATCCACATTTTCCTGTCTCGCCTCTGATTCACATGATTCTCAGGGAATGTGAGTCTCCCTGAAACAGACTACACTACGTCATCTTACAAGGACTTATTGCATCTGTGAGCTTAGATACCTCTGCTGCTGTAGAGTGGACATTCAGAGAATTTGGTGCTGTATTCTATTCCAACAACTCCTTAAAATACTTAATTCAAAGAGAATCAATACCATTTTCATCCCAAAACAGGCGTAAATACAAAAAGGCCTAACCACAAAATAGTCAGTTATCAAACCTTACATTCATCAGGCTTTTTTTGTTGCATCCATTTCCTCCATGTTCGTCAAGACAAATTGGAGACGCGTTGTTATGAGGTCAGAAAATTGAGTACTGTTGTCTAACAGTAACAGGCTGGGAATACTGGAGAACACAATCCTACTTGAAGGGAAAACCTGAAAGTTGTCCTGACTTTTTATACACCCATGTATCAACTGGCGAACATCCTGTGATCAACCGTGGTTTTAAAAAAGAAGGCAAATGACCTTAACAGAAAGCAGAACACCTTATCAAAAATACTGTAATTCTGGCTAAGTATAGGGCTATATAGGTGACACAAGAGACCTCCTTGAAAATGGCTCAAGACAGCTGTTGCATAGGAAAATTTCACACAGTGATTATGTAACAAACAAACAAAACAAAACAAACAAAACAAAGGAGTAATAGTGTTGTTGAGGCTGAAACATTCTAGATGTTTCACAAGCTGGAGAGGAAGCACCTGGGCGTCACCCCTGGGCTACATCCTTTCCCCTTACCCATCCCCCCACCCCACCCCACCCCACCCCAATGCCCCATCCCACCCCCCACCCCTGGGCTACTTTTTCTTAATTGAGGCCAGCTCCTTCTGAATGTCGGCGAACTTGGGCCGATTCTCGGGCTTGTACTCCCAGCAGCGCTGCATGATCTTGTAAACCTCCTCTGGGCACTTCTGTGGACAGGACATTCTGTAGCCTGCATCAGGGAAGGCAACAGGGACGAGGAAGATGGAGAGAGAGAGAGAGAAAGGGAAAGGGAGAGAGAAAGAGTGAGAGGGAGGGAAGGAAGGGGATCGAGAGAGCGTGTGAGAGAGAAAAGGGTAAAAAGTTAGTGTGAATATGAGAAGTTGCATTTGGACCTGCAGATAAAAATATCTTTAATACAGCTAAACACAGCTGCTTCCTGGGTAAACAGGACCCTGTTTGTGTGAGAGAGAGAAATAGTGAGTGAGTGAGTGAGTGAGTAAGTGTGTGAGAGAGAGAGAGAGTGATTACAGGTAACATTATAAATGTGTTTGTTTGGATCACTCTCCCTTTTTTCCACTCTAAAAACATAACTGCACCAAATTAACCGCACAGAAAGGCTAATCAGCGCCTACAGCCCTTTCATCACCTTCCAGTTTCCCTCTTTCTGTCTCACAGCCACTTGCTTTTTAGAGAGTCTACAATGCACCATCTCATATTTGCCTCACTCTAAGACAGATAAAGCATGACCAGTTAAAATGCCTTTGGCTCATCATCAATTACATATCTGCCACAGCCATCCATTAGCAAAACCCATACTGATGAATGACACTGGCCTGAGACGTAATTGGATGATGGATGGATGTACTAAAGCGCTCTGAAGTTCTGAGAGGACTCCTATCTATAATCTATAACCCAAAATTGGTATGCGTCCTTTCGAGATGTCTTCAAGTATTCCACGTATTGTTTTGTCTGGGTCGGAGGCAATGAAATATGAAAAAGATAATATTATTTCTGGTCTCAAGTTGTTGTTGCGTGGTTACCAGCAAACAAACAAACAAGCTGCAAAGGTGACCAGACAATGAAGGAGAGCGTAACCGTCTGGGGCAGCACATAAAACTGTTTTGTCTCCGAAGGAGGCTATAAACTGTGACACTGAAAGACATTCATTAAATTTAATTGACCTGGACCCTGTTTCCCCAAAACATCATAAGACTGCAATCAGTGTAAACTGACGACAGGAGACGACGGCGTTTGGGACCATTTGTCCAACTTGCTATGATCTTGATAATGCAAGGCCTTATGTTGAACTTGAAACAACTGATTAGCAATCATAGCAGTCAAGCCAGGGAATAGCAGCCCCCATGCTTACCTTTTTCAACTTGTTCTCGAGCTTGCTGATTGGTCATCCCAGGGTAGGGACACACCCCAAGGCTAAATGTCTCCCACAGAAGGATCCCGTAGCTCCAAATGTCACTCTCTGAGCTGTATCTCCCTGGAGGGGGACGAGTGGACAATACATTTATGTTATGTCACTACACACATTGTATTGCCATTACACAGATCATTCAGTGCATCACCATCATATTACATATTACATCAATATTACATTGCCATGTGGCAATTGGGGCAATTGTTCATATACACGTTGGGAAAAAAGTATGCTTGTGGATTTAAGCGTTTTAGTTTGAAATGTGGCTGGTAGGTTTATACTGGTACGTTATACTGGTCCTTTAGCGATATAATATTAAACACACGCCAACACATTATGCTTCCTCATAACGTAAAGGAGATGCCCAGCCTAACGTTGTTAATGTAGCCCATCAGGCAGGGGAGCCAATGACTGCAGAAAATAAGGGACGTTATGAGGGCACAGGGAGATAAAGATGAGATTTTAAGGTGTCTGCCATTGATTCTGGCCATGGTCGTAAATAAACTCATAATCCATCTCATTTGGTTTTAACGAGTGTGTGTGTGTTTGGGGGGGTGGGGGTGGTCTCACCATAATTCAGAGCCTCTGGGGCGGTCCATTTAATGGGGATCTGTTTGAGGCCTGATGACGAGTAGATGCCATCGTCCTCTTGCCTGGACATCCCAAAGTCGCTGATCTTCAGCACGTTGCTGTCCCCCACCAGGCAGTTACGGGCCGCCAGGTCCCTGGGAGAGATGGAAGTCAAGAGAGACATGGACAGAGAGAGAGAGAGAGAGAGAGAGAGAGAGAGAGAGAGAGAAGGAAAGAAAAAGAAAAAAAGAAGATAGCAAGGAAGTGAGGGAAGAAAAGAATCAGGCAGTTGGAAAGATAGTTATAAAAAAAGAAGGGAGAAAAGACGGGAGAGATGAGAGAGAGGGAGAGAGAGACAGAGTGAGGGAGGAAGAAAGATTTATGAACACCGTCACAATGTGTTCCCTCCCTAACCCCTCTCTGTCCCTCATCAGGGCTGTGGGTAACAGTTGAGATCACACTGTGATTGGAGTCAAAGGTCGGCTGAATAGCGCAGGCCAGCCTTCGCTGTGTGCGCGCCCCACCTCCAGGGAAGGTTTCTGCAGCTGACACGGAAATCACACTCAGCCTCTCGCTGAGAGAAAGTGTGTTGTCAAGAACACCCCAATGTTTGCAAGCCAACCTCACCCAACTAGTGGCAGAGTCTGCATCAGAACTGAAACCAGAGTCTATCAAGCGGTTACAGCTTCTCCCACGCTGCTGAAAAAGATCATTGTCAATGGGTCATAGGCAAGAAAATGATGGCTCTCACCAAAAATTACTTCTATTTGCAAATAGAATTCCAAGTCTTGAGAGATTTGAGATGATACAAAAACAGTCAGGGGTTATGTTGCTTGGTAGGCTGAGTGCATTGGAGAAGCTGTTGCCCACCCTGCCTCCAATCTATGCTTCCATCCACATTATAAACCTCTGGTGGATTAGCAGTTTCAACAGCATGGGTCAGATGCAGAACTCAGTACAAAAAAGCAGAATCTCAACCACACACAAAACACACTTGTACCATGTGGTTTGTTTGCATAGATTTTTTTTTTTACTACAAGTACTGTAATGTATTCATTTGACGGTGAATTATGTTTCAATTTTGCATTAGAATGGAGAATCCATGTCATGTGCGGGTGGGCACATTCCTTCTAAAAAAAAACGGATTTGGGATAAATCCCCCCCCGGGGTCCATTACACTGGTGACTAAATTGGACCCATGCTATTTTGGAGGCCGTCCAGTTCAGTTTTGAGCCACTATGTACAAATTGCCAAAGAGAGGGACTGAAAGCACCCATTTAGGCAGGGGGCAGGTTGTGGAAGTGATGGTGTGTGTGTGTGTGTGTCACCAACTGGCAGTGTTGGCGTGGCAACAGGGGGGTGAGCGAACTGGCTGGCACTTGCCCACTGATGATGGGTGGGGGGGGGTGGGTGGCCAGAGAGGGCACAAAGTCTGGAGCAGCTTCAGTTGACAGATGCTGACCAGACTGGCAGTCGGGGCGAATATTGAAGGGGGGGGGGGGGGTTTAGGGTATTAAAGAGAGGCATGTTGGCTGGGGTGGGGTGGGGGGTTGGCGGGGGGGAGCTGGCCGGTAGATGGGTCACGCGAAGGACAGAGGATGTGCCTGCCCAAGGGTTTGCGGAAATTAATTTTCACAGCGACACAACAAGCCATAGCTGCCAAGAGATATTTGGCTGGCCTCAATTTTAATAAAACATCGTCCTTCTGCCTATTTACATCTATAGAATGAAGAGAAAACAAGCAACATTAATAATGACCATCCTTCCTCTTGAGCACATTACGTCACAACAGCTTCTGTTTGGAATGACACAATGACAACAAATACACACTCCGAGAGAGCAGTGTGCTTTCATTTTATCCACTAATACAAACTAGCAATCATAAATGACCTGGTTGGTCATTTCCATAGAGGTGAATTCAAGTGTGCAGCTATAGCTATGCACAACACCTGAGAATTGGAATTGCAGAGGTAGAAAGTAAGTAAGTAAAATGTATTTTTATAGCACATTTATACACAGCTTACACTGACTAAAGTGCTGTTTTCAAAATAGAAAAAACAAAATAAATAACAATAAAAATAAAATAAACTCTTTTCTCACTCGCTGCCGTTTCTGCTGACTGGAGGCTCTGAAAGGTCTCTCTCTCTCCCTCACTGGGAGTGGAGAGGAGAAAAGAGGAGCAGGTGAGAGGAATGCCAGGGATCTAGATTTTAATGGGGGGCAGAGAGAGAGAGAGAGAGAGAGAGAGAGAGAGAGAGAGAGAGAGAGAGAGAGAGAGAGAGAGAGAGAGAGAGAGAGAGCCAGCCATTCATTCTATTCACCATCTCAGTGGCGACTGGGGCCACTTCCTCAATCCCCGTCTGAGGGAGGCACATTCCACATGTGTACAGAGCGGCGAGTCACGCGAGGACCGCTGCAGGAGGGCTCCGTCTCCCGAGAGACGAGCGAGATCGTAAATACGGGAGGAGCGCTGAGATCGCACCGCCTCACTGGAGGATCTCAGCGGGAGGGACAGGAGCTTGTTTCACGGCTCCTAATTCAGTTATGGTTAATGGACGGAAAGGAGCTTGGTGGAGCTATTTATAGTGTTTTTTTCTTTCTGTGCGCAGAAATAGTCCTGTTCTACATGTTCCATGATCAGGTGTTCCTTCCCAAACATACTTAAAGAGAGTCCGCCTTAGTAATGTCTCACACCATATCTGTGTTCGTTGTGGGCGGAGATATCTAACAAGAGAACAGAGATATCCAACAAGATAAGTTCTGTCACACGTGTCTCCATCAGAACAGCTGTGCGACTCATAAGGGGAAACTCCCAAGTCTCAAGAGTGGTGGAAAGTGTCCTGACCAAAACAGCTTGGTATGTATTCTGAAAGAAACTTCCCAGCCCTCAAAAAAAGAAGGGGGGGGGGGGCACAAAGTACAAATCTAGCTGAGAGACATGAAGCTGTGCCGTAACCAGAGGTGTTCAGTCTTACCTGTGGATGCAGTTCTTGAGCTCGAGGTATGCCATGCCTCCAGCAGCGTCTAAAGCAAACTTCACCAGTTGCTTCGTCTTCAGGTCTTCCTTCTTCTTCCGTAAGAAAGACAAGAAGTCCCCACCTTTCAGGTAAAAAATAACAACAACAAAAACAGCACAAAGGGAGTGAAAAAATACAAAAAACTATGTTCAGGGACATACTATGGAAGAGTGCATCCATCATCAAATAATGATTAATTAGAGGAAGGAAATAAGGAAGACTCACCAGGCACGAGTTCCATCACAATGTAAATAGGCTGTCTTTGTGTGCAGACACCTATTAACTTCACAATGTTTGGATGATCATACTGTTTAAGGATCCTGTGGAGACAATGGAACAAATGAAATATTTATTAGACAGATTAGATTAGTCCATTTTCAACAAACCACAGAACTAACTAAATCTGCTCCAAAGATAGAACAAATGCAATGCAACATATCTGAGCAGGTATTTATGCTCCTGTCAGAGCTCTTTGCTAGCGATCAGTTTTTAGAGCCGACGGTTTAAAAATAACTGAGTATATATGTAATTCTCAGTGGACAGGTTGACAGACCTTGCTTCTGACAGGAATTTGATCTTCAAGTCCTGAGGCAAATCTTCTTTACAGGTCTTCACAGCTACCGGGGTTTTGTCTCGGAGCGTGCCTTTGAAGACCTCGCCAAAGTTGCCCTGGAGACAGATAGACAAGACTCCATCAGATTTCAAGGACAGTTAGATGATGATGATGATGCTTTTTTATACTGAACAAACTGAGCATCTGTCAACAACACGTTGTTTTAGCAGCAAACACATATTAATCTTACTTTCCCCAGGAGCTCTCCGAGAATGACGTCTTCATGGTTTAAAATCCATTTCTTGTCCTGTGGAGCAGAAAGTAACATAGATTTTCAGACATCATCACAAGGACATTAACCCATCTGTTAAGCACAGCAAGGCCTGGTGGGCATACTTATTGACTCATTCAATAAACAACATGCCCAAAGCAAGAAACCTACTCATAGATTTCATTTAATGGGGGAGGGTACCATGTATCTGTAATCAACACCACAATTTCAAGGGAAGAAACAAATATAATAGTCTCACATATTTGTGTGCAAACACATCATGTCTCATGAGCAGCTCACGATTGATTCAACTAACGTAAAAACAAAGTAGTCAGTGAATGGGGATTGGTAGGTATGGATATGGAAGGATGGGTAAGGTTTAGGGGGTAAAGCAATTTGTACATCTTTACATCTCTGCTATCAAAACAAAAAGTAAATCATTAAATACAAAACAATCAATATCACTCAACACATCACAGCATCCCTCATGTTCCTCACACTAAGCTTGCCGTGACACTAAACGAATAGTCCTTACGTAAACACCAATGTTTCAGATCTTCGACACCACTGCTTTTCCTGAAACAGCTCACTGCTGTCAAAATCTGGGCCCAAAAAGTGCGTGGCGTTGGGAAGTGAAGGCGTAAAGCCGCACACAGCTGGACAGATGGCCGACGGGGCGCGTGTCAAATCAATGTGCAAGCTCCCGGCGCCGGAGATCAAGCCTGAGCTGCTGGCTTCGGTCACAGACACGCAACACAGAGGATGTGGAGAGGAAGAGAGAGGAGGTGGGCGGGGGGCAGTGGCATGGACCGACTAGGTGACAGAGGAGTATAACTCTCCAAAAGCAACTCCTCCAACTCCTAATGCCTCAGCATCTGACGTTGGGCTTTCCCCAATGATTTCCTCAATGGGAAATGATAATATCCTCGTCACAAAGAGTGGAGATAGGTCCTCCTTCGTCAATGGCACCTTCACTAGAATAATAGCCACACTGACCACTTGGGTCAGCTCAGATAAGCGATGAGATAAATGACCAAATAACGTCATTAAAAACACCCCCGTCGTTCTGGTCGTCCAAATGGTCAGATTACAGTGTAACCATAATGTAGCCCGGCACCTCTTCAAGAACCATTAAAAAGCACTTAACTTTTTGAGGCATCAGCAACTTTTGCACATTTAGTAATGGGAACAACCATTAACAACATGGTGATAATGACTTCAATTAAAAGACCATTACATTCAAGTTCACTACAAACGAAGATGAGCTTTCAGATGGCATCTGAGAGTGAAGGAGACATGTCCCCTTTAGAAGAGAGAGAGAAGAATTTGAGGTTAATGTTATGCTAGATGTGAAATGAAAGTTAACATCAGTTTTCGTGTTGTTTTTCACCCACTCATTAGCCAGGGCTCTTCTTGTTGTAGGTACAAAATAAGCATTTGCCCCGGGGGACAACACTCAGGTATGAAGAGTTGGGGGGGGGGGGGGGGGGGGGGGGGGGACTAACGTCACTTCTGTTGACATTCAAACGAAACAGAGAGCTAGCTCGCCCCTCCTTCCTGTGTTACTGAAACTCTCCTGAACGTGCATCTCATATCTCGTCAGTGAATGGCTGGAAAACTTTGTTATGTTTCATGGTCCAGGCTGCACCAGGCTTTTAGTTGCTGTGTTTGGAACCTGGGCTGGCTACAGAGGCCATGTTTTTTTTACAGTGTATCCAGGGGACAGGCAGCTAGCGGATTGTGAGGAGATGTTCCTGTATGTGACAAAAAATGTTTTAGCTTAGAAACTGTGGAACATCGCTTAGAGCACTTTTAAGACACCCATCAACTCCCACCAGAACCTCAAAACTGGATTTCTGTTTTTGGTATTGCAAAAACTTTTTATCAAAGTTAAACTTGGGTGATGTCTCTCTATCTCCATGCGTCTCTTCCTCTCTCTCTCATCCTAAATCCATCTGGGAGTAGACAGGAGAAACAGATAGATGCAAGGCAAGCCTATAATTTGAGCTAGCGGATGCAAGTGCACCACTGGGCAGGGCTAAGGGTCAGGGAGAGAAAGTGAAAATGGGGAATGAGAGACAGACAGCGAAAGAAAGAAAGAAAAAGAAAGAAAGAAAGAGACAGAGAGAGAAGAGGGAGGAGGGAGAGAGCAAAGGAATGTGCAAAATAAAATATATCGAGGGAGAGTGGGCAAAAATCTGAAGTGCAGTTTCCACTGCAAGGACAAGATAGTGAGAATGAAAAAAACAGACAAACCAAGAGGATGCATGTGTGTCTGCGTGTGTGTGTGTGTGTGTGTGTGTGTGCGCGTGTGGCAGGGAGAGGGCGAAAAGGAGAGAAAGAGAGAGAGAGAAAGAGGAGAGCGAAAATGAGAGTGAGGAAATGGGAATACCTGAGAATTTAAAACCCCCACAACCACAATATGCTTGTCTATACCATAGAGAAGACCTGCCTTCCCTGCGATTCAAATGAGAGGATGCTGGTCTGGCACCCTCTCAGCAGGGCTTATGGGCTCTACAGGCCAACTGTGTAAGAATCTGAGCATTTTTTCAGTTCCTTTTCAAGCAGTACTTTACTTGGTCTATGGATCGGAACATCTAGTGTTGTGTGATTAACGGCAATATGGCTGTTTTGGCCCTGGCTGCTAGAGTGGGAGCCTTATGCAAATTGCAATCCAAATGTGCAAGAAAATACTGCCAAAATATTAACTTCCAAGTTCTTAAAATATAAGTAATCTTCAGTGAGGCTAATGCTTAAATTGGATTAAGTAAGGCATGTAATTAATGCAATCTCAAAGTTGCGGTGGAAGTTGAACAGTTGTGCGTTCTATCAGATTTGATTGTTTCCAGTGTTCCGACGAATCACATTAAAACAGGAAAAGAGGGGCTACATGTGTAACACAAGGAGCTACATGGGTAACAGTCTTTTCCATCATGACTCTTGACTTTCAGTCCAGAGGCATTTCAGTCTTAAACCACAAAAACTTTCTGCACCTTTATAGGATCATCAACACTCTGCACCACACAAACCTATGGCTTATGGATACTATTTTCCAATAGTTTGGTAGAGTGGTTACGTGCACATCCCACCTTTCTTTAAGCCAGGTACAGGGCAAAGTATACAAATGTAGAACAAAAGAGGGAATTTTTTGTCATTTTTAAATTAAATCCAACAATGTTTCAAACCATCTGGGTCTTCTTCAGGCAAAAACTATTTTATTATTTTCCAATACTCAAGTTGAAGTTGCATTCCTTTAGCCTGTGCCAACTGGGAATGTAATAAAAGATCAATTATTAATTTATTGATGTTTTCCAGGCAGCAATTGAAATGAGCAAACATTCAAGGTCCGTGTATCATTCGTTCATTTGATATTCAATTGAGAATCCAAAATAAAAAAACGAAAAAAGGACTTGTTTTTTCATTATTTGTTTATGAATGTGATACAAACCAACAAATAATGCTTTGTTTTTCAGACTTTTGATTTCATGATCAGATCAAAAGTAGAACGTTTAAAAAACGGCCTCAGGCCCAAAACTGATTTTGATATTTATTTTTTCCAATTTCTGTGACCTGGAAGTCTATCCAAGTCACTTTCTTGGTCTAGACCTGGCAGTGCTCAGTGTTGCCAATTCAGTGACTTTGTTGCTAGATTTAATTTTGGCCATCCCACAGCTCCGTTTAATTGTCAGGTGTAAAAATGCGTTCATATTTCACTTTTTATGTCATAGACGTTGCATGCCTATGGAAGGAAAGGCTTTGCAGTAGGATTGTCCAAGCTGTTGCTTCAGTTTGTGTTTTAAGTTATGCGACGCATTGTTGCTGGGTTCATGCCGTTTTGCGTTTAAAATGTTTAGCCGACTGCGTAATTTGCCATTTTTGTTCAATAAGTTCTACTTTTCATGTCATGAATGTAACATGCATATGATAAGGCTTTGCAGTTGTAGGCCTACAATATGGCCAATCTATTGTCTGGTAGGCCTAGTCTGATTTAACACTGCAAAACAGAAGCAGCAGCTGGCAATGGAAGTCAATAAATAATTTCCAGGTCACAGCAATCGGAAAAAATAAATATCAAAATCAGTTTTGGGCCTGAGGCCGTTTTTTAAACGTTCTACTTTTGATCTGATCATGAAATCAAAAGTCTGAAAAACAAAGCATTAATCGTTGGTTTGTATCACATTCATAAACAAATAATGAAAAAACAAGTCCTTTTTTCGTTTTTTTCATTTTGGATTCTCAATTGAATATCAAATGAACGAATGATACACGGACCATTCAACTATGAGTGCTTTCCATTTCATTCAGTCACCCTTCTTCCCCTTTATCCCATTTCCCTGGAATAATAGCTTTTGGAGACCACAAGGGGGCGCTATAAAATGTAGCCTTTAATAATTAATACTAAGTTACCTTGCTCACCTCTCTCACCCTAACGTTTGTGCTGCTGGTTAATGTTTATTTTTCTGAGGGTAAATTAGGATAATTCTATGGTGGAAAAACATACCGGACAGGGGGAATAACGACAGAGGCAACGTTTTTGAGTCTTTTGTTAATGTCAGACAGAGACGTGGCTACTTAACATGGTGTTCCTTTTTCCCCCGGAACATACTAGAACAAAAGAACCAGAAGCAACCCTGTCACTCGCACTTCGCTCTCATGTTATTTCCAGAAACATCAATGATGTTACCAGCAGTGTGTGGTCACTTAACATCATTGGCAAACTGCCTTTATATGCCAGGAAGGCTCTTTAGCCAGTTCATCTATTTCCGGTGGAACGTCAGCCATGTCGTAGCAGCTATTGTTCTAGTTTATCTGTTTACACGGACCTGGTATGGGTGGGTGTTGCACCTAGTGAATGGGCACGAATGAGCGAATGTCAAAGTTGAATAAAGAGTTGCCCTGTTGGGTATAAACAAAATATTCAGTGTCTGAGTGAACACAAAAGGAGCATAATATAACAGAAAACGCTGTTACAACACAGCCAACACCCCACTAGCAATATACAGTATACTCTAGTATACAGTATACCTAGTGCACAGACAGTGCAGTGCCTTTCCAGATGGAACCACCATCATTGAGAGTCCTTACCTTGACTACAGGGTTTAGGAGCACCACTCCGGACTTCTTGGTGATGACCTGCTTGGTGGTGTAATGGTGCTCGATCAGCTGAGGGATGGTGGGGAAGCCAGTGCCTTCAAACCGATATTGATTCTGGGAGAGTTGGAGGGGGAGAATAATAGCAGCCAGCAGAGTAGGGATAACATCATTAGCAATCAATGCTGCGTATAAAAGGTGGACAACACACACACACGCGCACGCACACACACACACACACACACACACACACACACACACACACACACACACACACACACACACACACACACACACACACACACACACACACACACACACACACACACACACACACACACACACACACACACACACACACACACACACACACACACACACAGTCATATCTTTACAGACAATCGACTGGAATATCAACACATTATGTGTGCCTTGCACACCTACACCTTGTTGTTATGGGAATCAGATAAACAATTCCACGCGGCCGTAAAGCCCTGAGGGATCTTTGATCTGAAAGTAAACAAACTCTTGCTTTTGTCTTCCTTTGTGTGTGCCATATTCAATTTGTTCAGAAACTCAATGGGCAAAGCTTTGTACTACTGATTTCAAGGTGTCAAGGTCTTTAGGTCCTCACATAATATGAAAGGCTATGCTTGACACACTTTATTTTAAAAACGATTTTAATCATTAAAGGAACCATATGTAAGATTGTGGCGAAAACTGGCACTGCAATCACTTTCAAATTACTGTAGAGCGGTGTATCCCCTCCCCCTCCCCCCTGACTCGAGGTTGCCAACCCGGATGCCGAAACACTACTAACTTCGTGATTAGTACATAGGTGGAGGGTGGCACATCAGGCCAAAACACAACATGACATGACAAAACACAACATCAGTTGAGGGCTGCAACTTCACTTTTTAAAATGACAATATCCTGGCCGGACTACTGTTGTCAGTGATATAAGTATTTGAAATTAACATGATTTCTTAATGTCTAGTGACATAACAGGGCCATTTTATGATTAATTGAAATACATTTCTTACATACGGTTCCTTTAAAGGGACACCAGGCAACGTTTTCGTGTTAATTACTCATCTTCTTAAGTCGGTATATGGTTAAATGACTCATTACAGGGCGAATGAAGACTCTCTCGCCCGCCCCTACTGCCTGTAGGAAGAATATCCCGCTTGCAAGTTCAGTGTATCCTACCCGCCGACTGAAGCAGGATCAGTTTATCTGCATCCACAGCACAGAGGCAGACTAACGAAACGCAAGCGATTGTTGCAAACGTGTGTATAATGGCAGAGCCGGCGAAAAAGTAGTGAAACCCCTTGACGGAAGATGCAAAGAAAAGGAAAAGAGCTTCAGACCGAGCGAGGGGGAGAGAAAAAGCATCAGGCTTGCCTGGTGTCCCTTTAAGTAAAATGTGCCCTCTTCTGAATGTATTGAACTTAAATTAAATAAGACCCTGGCTAATACTATATAGAAAACCCAACATGCCTGATTCTCAAAATAAAATGCTCCAAGTAGTTAGAATCACATGCTAACCACAAATTAGAACTTAGGGTTCTTTGGCCAGTAATCTAATGACTAATCACATACATGTAATCTTTTAATCCAAGAACTAATAAATCACATACATTTACCCTTTAACTATAATAATAATTTAACAATAATTGTAACTGGTCCCTTATGATCTATTAAATATCC